>NC_142069.1:74058708-74212320 GCF_059756535.1 Pantherophis guttatus
GCTGGTTTGGGTGAACTGGTATTTAAATTGCTGGCTGGCCCCGCCCCTTCCTGCCCCTTCCAGGAGTCCCCATGCATCCCATTTTGGCTCCCAGGTAAGTGCAGGGAGGCCTCCTAGGCCCAAAATGGGGCATGGGGGGGCAGTGCATCACCCCCACGGCCTGTTTTTGCTCCCAGGGGGGTGCAGGAGGCCGAGTGCTGCCTGTCACACCGCTTGGCCACTCCCACCATGGTCACGCCCACCCAGCCGGTCATTAGGGCAGAGAACCAGTTGTTAATTTATTTGAATCCCACCACTGACTGTATCCTACTGATTATTATATAAAAGCTGTTTATTATACAACATTCAGAAATGATCCCTGAGTTTGCTTATCTATCTATCTATCTATCTATCTATTTATTTATTTATTTATTTATTTATTTATTTATTTATTCATTCATTCATTCATTCATTCATTCATTCATTCATTCATTTATCTATTTATTAGTTTGATTTATATGCCGCCCTTCTCTGGAGACTCAGGGCGGTTTACAAAGCTTTTAAGCAATAGCCGCCATACTTTTGTATATACCTGCTTAGTAGGGTTTTTGGCCCCCCTAAGTGGTGTTCTATTTTATACAAAGTCAGCTTATTGCCCCCACAAACCGGGTCCTCATTTTACCTACCTCGGAAGGATGGAAGGCTGAGTCAACCTTGAGCCTGGTGAGAATTGAACTCGCAGTAATTGCAGGCAGCTGGCAGCTAAATACTACTTTAACAGTAGTTTAGTCCACTGCACCACCAGGCTCGTTTATCTTTCTCTCTTTTCCCCATTTTTCATAGATAGGGTGCAAATCTCTCTAGGAGTTCTTAATTGAAAGGTGAGATTAAAATGCTCTGACCAAAAACAGTCACCCCGGATAGAGAAATTAAAAAAATCCCAGGAACAATATGCCTTCTCTGTAATATTATTAATTGGTTAAATCATTGGTTTGGCAATGTCAACATGCTTTTCCTCCACATTTTATAATTATTACAATTCCTTTCCAAATATATACTGTTATGTTTTTGAGAGATGTTACCATACTTTTGTTACATGGATTTTTAGGCTTCATTATTAGCATTTTAAAAGGTGATATTAGCATTTTAGCACAGCAGTCTAGGCCTCTTTTTTAATTTCAGGAAAACATGTTGGTTTTTTTCTTCTTAGCCAAGGTCATTTTTTTTGATATGCAAGAACTTCTTTTTTTCAGCACTAAACAACAGAGTGCATTCTGAAAGTCCTTGAATACACTTGCAAGTTTTAAGAGAGATACAAACCCAGCTGGAAAATGGAGTAATGTAATCCATAAATTTTCCACCTGTGGAATATTATCTAGAATCAATGTTTTCTATTAGTTCAAGTCTCACATGTAATCGGTGTGTTTTATTATTTGATCACTAATTTTCTGTCACATACACCAGACATGTTTTAATAGAATAACAGAGTTGGAGGGAATCTTGGAGGTTTACAGTCCAACCCACTGCTCAAGCAGGAGATCCTATACCATTTCAGATAAGTGATTGTCCAATGTCTTCAAAACCTCCCATGATGGAGCACCCACAACTTCTGAAGGCAGACTGTTCCACTGATTAATTGTTCTGTCAGGAAATTTCTCCTTAATTCTAGATTGATTCCCTCCTTGATTAGTTTTCATCAATTACTTCTTGTTCTGCATTCAATTTGACCTCTCTTCTTTGTGGCAATCCCTTAGATATTGAAACACTGCTATCATGGCCACCCTAGATCTTCTTTCCATTATGCTGGTCATATCCAATTCCTACAACCATTCTTCATATGTTTTAGCCTTCAATCCCTTAATCATCTTTGCTTTCTTTCTTTCTAGAGTCTCAGCATCTTTTTAATATTGTGGTGACCAAAACTGGATGCAGTATTCCAGTGTGGAATTACCAAGGCATTATAAAATGGTACTAACACTTCACATTATCTATCTCTGTTAATGCAGCCTAGGGTATGTATCAGTGGTGGGTTGTCCCCGGTTTGGACCGGTTAGCAAGAATCGGTAGTAAAACTGGCGGGAGGCGCCACCCACCGCCCCGGATGTAGTCATCGGCAATTTGTGCATGCGCAGAAGCAAGGCGCATGCATGAGTGAAGTGAGTGCGCGAGTGTGATCCCGTTATGAACCAGTAGTAAAGGTAAGTAGAACCAGTGGTGAAATGTAAAATTTGTTACTACCGGTTCTGTGGGCATGGCTTGGGAGGGGGGGTAATGTGACTGGGTGGGCATGGCCAACTTTTTTTTTTTTTTTACTTTTAAAAGCATTTTTTCTACAACCTCTTCGGCTGAAGAGGTTGGGGAAAAAATGCTTTTAAAAGCCTCTGACAATCAGGCAACACAGCTGGGATTGTCAGAGGCTTTTAAAAGCATTTTTTCTACAACCCCAGGGCCGGATTTTCCTATAGGCTAACTAGGCTTCAGCCTAGGGCCTCAAGATCAAGAGGGGCCTACATTCAAATTGTTAGCAAAATTAAAATTACACTTTCACTATAGGTGAAAGGGCCTCATAAGTGGAATAGCCTAGGGCCTTTTTTCATCTAAATCCGGCCCTGTACAACCCATTCGAACCTGTCAGATGTAAATGCCTTATTCTCCAATGTGTAAATAATGTATATATGGAACATCAGAGGTTAACTTATTCTTTGGACTTTAATGTATTCATAACTTACCACTCCCATTCCTAGCTCCACCCCTTGTATATATAAGGAGCCTCCCTCACCATTCTCGTCGCTTCTACCTTGAATATTCAGTGAATATAGAATGCCTATCATAATTAAAAAGAAATATATTTAAAGCTTTAACTCCTATTATCTTTATTGAGTCTGATCCTGAAAATATTGCAACAAGCTGGTAGCAGAGGATGGTTAATTGACTCAATAAGTAATTAAAAATGTCCAAGAAAGATAGGCCCAACACCAGGGCCTACAGCAAAGAAATAGAAACTGATCAAGAGATGATCAACGAATCCACCAATGCGATTTCGAGAGAATCCGAAGAATACACCACTGAAGAAGAAGAACTAATGAGTGAAAATAATGACCAGAAAGAAATCGAAATAGAAAATAACGAACTCAGGTCAGAGATATTAAAGATATTAAAAAGCCAAAAGAATGATGAAAGTCTCATCGCGGACCTCCAGGAGATGCTGAAGAACAGCGGAGCAGCGAGAGAGAAAAACGTCATTAAAGAAAAACCCAAAGATCAAAAAATCGTAAGTGAGATGACTACTGAGAAAATAGTTGTTAAAAAGAAAAGATGTGATCCCGCGCGAAATTTTGAATGGCAGCCATCTTGGTTTCAACGAACTTCAAAAGAGAATGGAGCAGAGCCAATCAAAACGCTCAGTTCAAAATTTCTGGCGCGAAAAACACTATCAGACGAAGAAAGTGAGAATGAAGTCTCAAACTCTTCAGATGATCCAAAATCAGAAAGTGAAGACGATTTAACAAAATCTCAAGTAAAATCAGCAATGAAAACGCTTTTTGCTGCTTTTGGGCCAAGACTGAAAATTACCAAGACATCTACGAAGAAGCAAGAAATCAAACCGGCGACTCAAGACCTGCACGCTCCCATCCTGACTTCGAAAGCGACGACGCCCGAGCCCAGAGAGCCATGCCGATTTCGCCCTACACCACAGACAAAATCGAATACCAACGCACACAAAAAGAAGAAAAGAACCGTCACCACCACCAGAACCCCAAAAACCGAGCCAGAGACCGACTCATCTGAGGAGGAGCGGATCGAGAGAGCTGAAAGGGAGAGAACCTTCCACGACGCCACCAAAGAAGAAATGAGCAACGCGCATGTGCGAAACTACGTAGACAACCCAGAAGGACTTGAACTGGCCAGAGAACCGCGCAGACTCATTGCAAGCATCCCAATGCCATTCTGTAATTTCCTGCACTTGAGAGATCACGGACTGCCCCAGGTTGTAAGTAATGGACAGAATAATGTAGGTAACTTACCCAGTGACTTCCCAAAACTTAGAATTGATGGCATTAATTTACAAGAGTGGTATCAACAGCTTCAGGTTATTTTCATGAAAGAAAATTTACTATTCTTTATAACTAGCCCTCCAAGAAGACCTTGGACTTTAAAAATAGATTGTTTACATCATAGAGCATTTTTCATAATAATATCTAGCGTGTCTCCTGCAATGTATCATAGCATCAAACCGAACCTAACTGTATCAGAAATAATTCAATGCATGTTTAATCTATTTCACAGCGATAGCGTAGCTACAACCACAAGAATGTCTAAGGATTTCTTTTCCTCTAGAGTAAAACCAGGGGTTTCTATAAGTGAGCATTTGATAAATCTAAACAAAATAAGAGCTGAGCTACAATTGAGGGGGGAAGTGATTTCAGATCAAACAATGAAAAGTGTTATTATCAATTCACTTGATCCATCATGGGATAGCTTTATGTCACACTTAGATACCATTAATTTGGGATATTTATCCATAGAAAGTCTATCTAACAAATTGATAGCAGAAGACAATTCAAGAAAAAATCGATCCAGTAACCAAACAGACCACAAACCTTTTAGGAAAGTAGTCTTTCAAGATAAACATAATGAGGCCTTTAGATGCTACAATTGTGGATCCAGGGAACATAGTAGAAGAGACTGCCCCAAAGTCTCAAGAGAGAGACATAGACCAGAATATAGGAGCAAATATAATTACAGACAATCTTCCACAGATAGACACAAATATAGAAGCCCACCAAATTACAAAGAAGGTAGAAGGGGTAGAGAAAATTCAAAAGAGAGGAAATCTGGGTCACTGAATGGGCTAAATAAACAAGACAACACCAGAACACAGCAGGATGAGAATAACAATTGGCTTATTGATTCTGGTGCAACAAATCACACCACCAACAACAAAAGTATATTATCTTCATTTATAGAAGATAAGTTTGTGATAAAGGTAGCTAATCAAGATAAGGTTCAAGTACTAGGCAAAGGAAATGTGACCTTGCCTGGTCTAGGGAAAATAGAGGGGGTATTATTAATCCCAGAAATACCTCACAACATACTAAGTGCCATAAAATTAAGCAGGGAATCTGATATCAATATAGTTTTCTCAAAGGGGAAAGCAACTATAGAAAAGAACAAAACAAATGTAGGTACTGTAATGATAAAAGGAGGTCTACCCTATCTGATAACTAAAGAAAGATGTTTACATAACATTGATTCAAATATGGAAGATTGTATTGAAGCAGATGATGAAAATGTCAGTAACAGTGACAATGATGAGTGTAGAATAACTCATGATCACAAAAATACATACAAGGAAAAGAAACCAAAAATAGGTAAACCAATTCATGATGAGTGTGCTCACATCTTACACAGGAAGTTAGGACATGCAAGCTTTCCTGTAGTACAAAAAATGACTGAACACGCAGAAGGTGTCAAAATAAAAAATTGTGAAAATTATTTGGAATGCTCAGTATGTAAGTCCACCAAACTAAAAACCAGTCCCAGACCAAAAAAATCTAACAGATCAACTAACAATATTTTTGATTTGGTACATATGGACTTAGTTGGTCCATTAAGTCCCTCAATTACCTATAGAAAACGTTACTTCCTAACAATAGTGGATGACTACAGCCGATATGGTTTTGTTTACACATTAAAGCACAAGGATGAAACATTTCAGAAATTTAAGGAATTCTACAAACGTATAGAAACACAACATAATATCAGAATAAAGCAAATTATGACAGATAGGGGATGTGAGTTCTTGTCTAAAGAATTCTCCCAATGGTTAAAGGATAGAGGAATGTTACATTTCACGTCCAATCCTTTTTCTGCATTTCAAAATGGAGTTGCAGAGAGGAAAAATTCCACACTACAAACCATGATTAGGTGCACATTAGAGGATGCTGGTTTAGGCAAACAATTTTGGTCAGAGGCATTACATTATTCGAATTACACTCAAAATAGAACCTGGTCCAGTATTGTGAATAAGACACCATATGAGGTGATGTACAATAGAAAACCCAAATTATCACACATGCACATATTTGGAGTCACTGCAGACGTACACATACCTAAACAATTGAGGAGAAAGGGAGAAAACGTATCCAGGAGATTAAGATTCATGGGATACGAAACTGGAACCAAAGGGTACAGATTTATTGATAGTAATAACAAATTTATAGTATCCAGAACAGCTGTGTTCCATGAACAGGCCAATTGGTCAAAATTGCACCTTAATGAAATATTTCCTAATAAATGTAAAGATACGATATCTTGCGAGGAAGGAACAACAGAAAATCAAAATATTAACAAAAGTAAGAACAAAACCAAAACTTGGACTAATAGTCAGCATAAAATAAAGACAGACACATTAACAAAAAAGGAAGCTAGATATTTGCATGATAACCATAGCAAGCCTGAAAGAACTATTAGAAACAATAGAAACCAAATACCAAATAAATACAAAGATTACATAATGCATATGAATGGAGAACAAATAACACCTAATACATATGAAGAAGTATTGAAACTTCCACATGAAGAAAGAGAAAAATGGGAACTAGCTATGGAAAAAGAGATGGAAAGTTTACAAGGATTAAATGTATTCACACCTGCGATCGCACCTAAGGATAAAACAATTATAGGTACCAGGTGGATTTATAAAATTAAGAACTTAGAAGGAGGCAATACCTTATACAAGGCTAGACTAGTTGCACAAGGCTATGCACAAAAATACCCAGAAGACTATACTGATACATATTCACCCACAGTGAGAACTGAGAGTGTCAAAACAGCCCTTGTAGTAGCATCTGCACTCAATCTGGACGTATTCCAATATGACATACAGACCGCATACTTACATGCAAAATTAGATAAGGAAATATATGTAAGAGCACCACACAGTCAATACACTAATAAGAACGAAATTTGGTTATTAAATAAGAGTCTGTACGGATTAAAGCAATCCGGCAAAAGATGGTACGACTGCTTGGTAAAAGTACTTAAGACCATGGATTTCAACGCCACCACTGCTGATAACTGTTTCTTTGTAAAAAAGAGTAATGATCATATTGAATTTGTATTAATTTACGTGGACGATATTTTATACATTGGAAAGCATAAAGAGAGCAGGGAAATCTTTGTAAATAAGTTAAATGAACACTTCTCACTGAAATCTCTGGGTAAAGTGAATAAATACCTTGGTGTGCAAATTAACAAAACTAAAAGGGGATTCAAACTTACACAGAAAGATAAAATCATCGAACTCCTAAACAAATGTAACTTAAATAATGCTAAAACCTGTGACACCCCTATGCAAACTGATTTTCTTAGAAACACTGATGAATCTTCCCCTGAGTTTAAAGACAACACATTTTACAGATCAGTTATAGGTTCACTCCTTTATATATCTAATTGGACTAGGCCAGATATTGCATTACCTCTCAATCTATTGTCAAGATATGTTAGTAAACCAACCTTGTATCATTGGGAAGCTGTCAAAAGAATTCTAAGATATCTGAAGGGTACATTAGATTTTTGTTTAATGTTGGAACCCAATAATGACAGAGAACCAAAAATTACTTGTTATGCTGATGCAGATTGGGCTGGTGATACATCATGCAGAAAGAGTACTTCTGGTTATGTTTTTCTATTGAATGATTGTCCAGTTTACTGGTATACTGGTAAACAAGAACTAGTAGCCACTTCTACTACAGAAGCGGAATATGTTTGTTTGTCCAAAGCTGCAAATAACCTTGTATGGTTCAATGATCTGATCACTGATGTTTGGAAGAAACCCACCTTACCATTTATTATGCATGAAGACAATAAAGCGGCCATTGAAATATCCAGATCCGATGCAATTGGACAAAGGTCCAGGCATATTGATATAAAGTTTAAGCATGTGAGACAACTGTCTCAAGACGGATTCATTAAAGCAATACATTGCGATACTTCTGAACAATTAGCTGACATATTAACAAAACCCTTACCTTCTAAACAACACAAATATTTAACTTCTAAATTATATGTATTATATTGTCCTGAATCAGAATGTAATTGGTGTTGTGTAACGAACCGGCATTTAGAGGGGGATTTGTCAGATGTAAATGCCTTATTCTCCAATGTGTAAATAATGTATATATGGAACATCAGAGGTTAACTTATTCTTTGGACTTTAATGTATTCATAACTTACCACTCCCATTCCTAGCTCCACCCCTTGTATATATAAGGAGCCTCCCTCACCATTCTCGTCGCTTCTACCTTGAATATTCAGTGAATATAGAATGCCTATCATAATTAAAAAGAAATATATTTAAAGCTTTAACTCCTATTATCTTTATTGAGTCTGATCCTGAAAATATTGCAACAGAACCACCGCTGCCATCGCTACCGGATTGGGTGATCCAGTCTGAACCAGGAGCATTTCACACCTGAGTAGAACCCACCCTGGTATGTATCATTTATTTTTGTACCCCATAAAAATACTTGATCCTCCTTAATAAATGCTTCTTCTTCTTTTTTTTTGCCAGAATTAGTTGCTGATTCATAATTTCTGGTAAGCTAAGAAGCTGCTTTGCAAATGTAAGATTCTCTCTCTCAAATTCATGAATGAAATTCTTATCTGCTCCATGTCACACCTGGAATGCCTGAGTTTTGAGGCAACAATTTGATTTTATTTATTCTAAAAACAGCCATATTGAACTATTAGTACCACACAAGCATATAAAAGAGAGGTATGTAAAGCAGTGAGCTTTCAGGCCAAAAAGCCACTATCTAGTTTCCTCATGTTCTGATGTTTCACCAGTAGCTGTAGATAGCATCTCCAGAGATACAATGAACTATTTTGAAGTCTGATTCTCAACAACGCACAAGCAACTCAACAGAGACTGACTTGGCTGTTGGATTTAAACCTGGCAAGCTGATTTCTGATTGATCCATGTCACTGGAGTCCAAGAAAACTGGTTTCTGATTGGTTCCATATCTAGGTAGAATTCTGATGGATCTATTTTTTAAATAATCCCAAGAGAACTGGTTTCTGATTGGCCTGTACCTGACCCATGCTGTGAATTGTGTAGGTAGACTTGAAATTGGCCTATTTTGGAGACATCTCAAAGAACTCATGCCTTATTGGGCTGTCTTTCAGCCAGGCTATTGCTAGTTGTTCTTTCAGAATAAGAGTCAGAAGTTGCTTGATTGATACTAGCTGTAAAAGTCTACATCAGCTATTTATTTATCTGCTTATCTGAAAGAAAAGTCCTATGTGGAAATTTTATTTTTTATTTTATTTATTTCGTCAAGCATGTATTGGATAACAGATACAAGTATAAACATGATTATGAATACATGAAATGGATACAAATAAATGGGGACAGTAGGACAGGGAGAGTAGGCAGGTTGGTGCGCTTATGAATGCCCCTTACAGACCTCTTAGGAATGGGGTGAGTTCAACAGTAGAGAGTCTAAGGTTAAAGTTTGGGGAGTTTGGGGAAGAAACCACAGAGTCAGGTAGTGCATTTCAGGCATTGGCCACTCTGTTACTGAAGTTGTATTTTCTGCAATCGAGTTTGGAGCAGTTTACCTTGAGTTTGTATCCATTATTTGCTCGTGTATTGTTGTAGTTGAAGCTGAAGTAGTCATTGACAGGTAGGACATTGTAGCAGATGATTTTATGTACTATGCTTAGGTCTGACCGAAGACGATGAAGTTCTAAGTTGTCTAAGCCCGAAATTTCAAGTCTGGTGGCATAAGGTATTTTGTTTTGAGCAGAGGAGTGGAGTATTCTTCTTGTGAAATATTCTGGGCTCATTCGATTGTATTAATGTCCAATATGCAGTGCAGGTTCCAGACAGATGAGCTGTATTCAAGAATTGGTCTAGCAAAAGTTTTATATGCCTTAGTTAGCAGTTCAATATTACTGGAGAAGAAGCTATGCAAGATTAGGTTAACAACTCTTAATGCTTTTTTAGCAATGCTGTTACAATGAGCTCTGGCACTTAGATCATTTGAGGTGAGTACTCCAAGGTCTTTGACAGAGTGAGAGTCATCTACTAGGTCGTATCCGTGTGGATACTTGTATTTTGTGTTCTGATTCTGCAAGTCTGAACACACGACCCTAAAGGAAGACAAAGATAACCAAGTCTTTGTAACAGGCAGACCTGCAAACACCACAATGGGCACTATATAACAAGAAAGAGATAAGAAAATAATCATTAAGATTTTTGCAGTCCAGAGTTGGTGGCCCAAGGAGGAGTGGAAAGAGGGTAAAGAAGTGGAATAGCTTGCAAGGAATATGGAACCCTGGATCATTTGGCTATAGGAGGAATTTATTATAAGAGACAACAAGTCCTTAAATTTAATTCCAAAGCAATACATATAAAGCACAGTAATTCTATCAGAATATTTAATACATGTGCTCTAACTTCCCAGTTAGAATCTATTTTTTTTCTTATTTAAATGATTTCAAATTAGTAAAATGAACAGGTAGTGCTTTAAACAGATTAACTCAAAGTGAAGAAGGCTATAGTAAGCACCTTCATTCCAAGGCAGCCATGCGAGTTCTATCTTTTTCTTTAAAAGAGAATGTTCTACTTTCTCTCTAGAGAAAAATAGAATGAGGTAAACCTCATCATTATTCATCTTTTCAAGGGCAAAGCCTTGATAGACAAGGCTTAATATATATATCTTGGTAGAATTGGATTTGATCCTTAGGGCCGGGCCAGAGGGCTATTTTGTTAGATTCATTCTCTCTTTTTCTCTGCTTGCTCTCCTCACAATCAAAATTACCTCTTGGAGACCTGTATCCCATCCCCCATTTCTGCATCCTGAGACAATCTCTTCTTCTTGATTTCAGTCACATCTAAATCTGTTTAAATTGATGACATGATGATTTGTGCAGAGATGGGGATTAAGCTGAAGAGAGATTAGCACAGTTGTCTGTCTTCTTTGAAATAATATACCTGCTGACAATAAGGGCATTCTTCAATTTACATAACTTAGTTCACAAGCCAGGCACTGCAGTTGTTATTTTGAGGTGCTTTTACCCAGCAGCGATGCAATTCTTTCAGCATTTAAAACATTGGCACTCTATCTCTCATCCATTTCTGCTAGCTTCAGATGATATTGCCACCTATCTCTTCCACTAGTCTTTCCCAGATGGAAAGGTTTTTTTTTTTTCTATCTCCCTTGTGTGTTTTGGTATTTTATGATTACTCCTTTTGTAATCAATAATTTGAAAATTGAGGTATGCTCATTGCACATGGAACACTTGTAGTTACTGACAGAAAAATGTAGAGGAGACTCAAAGAAGAAATAGATTATCCTGGGATAATTTGGAGTACTTCTGGATAACTTTATATCTACTTATCAATTCATCTGAATCAGTGGTGAAATCCAATTTTTTTTTTACTACCGGTTCTGTGGGCATGGCTTGGTGGGCGTGGTGTGGCTTGGTGGGTGTGGCAGGAGAAGGATACTGCAAAATCTCCATTCCCACCCCACTCCAGGGGAAGATACTGCAAAATCCCCATTCCCTCCCCACTCCTGAGGGACGGATATTGCAAAATCTCCATTCCCACCCCACTCTGGACCCAGCCAGAGGTGGTATTTGACTATTCTCTGAAATACTCAAAATTTCCGCTACCGGTTCTCCGAACTGCTCAAAATTTCCACTACTGGTTCTCCAGAACCTGTCAGAACCTGCTGGATTTCACCCCTGATCTGAATCCAATTTGAACATATCAAGAATTGACCTGGGCTTTTGGTAAAATATTATGTAATTAGTTATGAATTAGCTTAATGTTGTGAAGAAGTCACAGGGGGGGATGGGTGGTGAGGGGGGGTTAGGGAAGAGGGGGGGAAAAAGGGGGAAAAACTTGTATTTGAAAACTTTTTCAATAAAAAAAAAGAAAAAAAAAAGAATTGACCTGGGCTTTGACTGTTTGCAGATATATTCAGACATCAGGATACCACAGACGTGGACATGTTGATGAGATTATGGTGGTTACAAGGGTCTGTCAATTAACCAGTACTTGCCTTTTCTGGCTAACATGTGGCTATAGAGAACTATCAATCAGTGATATCCTTTGCCCAGTAATTGGGTACCTGGTCTGAACCCTTGGGCACTGAATTTAAGCACCCAACCCTTCTCCCTCCACACAATGATTAAAAGAAAATAGATTGCTAGTGTGACTCTGTTTTAGTATGATGATAAACCTGCATAACCTTCAAAACACCGTCTGCTGACTTACCAACAGTTCTGCCTTTGGATTCCTTTTCTCGATCATGCCAGCTATCACAATGGAATTCCACAAGATGGGAGGCAAGACAAATGGAGAATATTGTTCAGCGAGCACAACAATTGCTCTTTGAAGCACAAGGTAGAGATTTCTGAAGTGGTATTTATTGCCTCTAAAATGGTATTCCCCTATTTTCAGACACAATGCCCTACCATAGTCACAAAGGTAGATAAAATGTGCACAATGGAAAAAAAAATAATAATTCTTGAAACATCAAATGAACAATATGAAGCTGATTTCTAATAAATACCCAGGATGGTACCTTCTTTTAGAAGATCTCTTGAATAGGAGCACTCCACTCTGCTGGTACATTGGCAGAGAATTCTCACGCTTATCAACACATATGGAATCAGCCAGGTAGGAAAGATCTCTTTAGAATTACTATCTTCACCGAATTTATATTTTGGAGGGATGCTTTGTTAATGAGCCATTTTAAAAGTGATTGTTTTTTTTTTAAATATAAAAATGAATGTTTCAGTGTGACCTTTAGCACTAAATTAATAGCTAAGCTTAAATAAAGATACTTCTACAGACAAGAGTTTGCGTTGATTCATAGAGGAAGAGAGAGCGATAAGAGAAAAGACGCTATGAAAAAAGCTTTCATAGAAGCTATACAAAAAGCAAGATATTCATCTAGGTAGATTATACAATTGTATACTTTTGCAGACATTAAATAGAAATGCAAAGATGGGCTGCAGCTAGAAAATGTCAGCTATGCTGTCCTTCCTCTTTCCATTTTGTTTCAGGAGCTGCCCAAATTACTGTTCTCCAAGTGATGAGTTGCAAAAGACAGAATGTTGATTTTATTTGTACAATAACATGATACATGATAGGTTAAGCTTAGGGTTGGGGAATTCTGGGAGTTGAAGTCCACACATTTTAAAGTTGTTTAGGTTGAGAAACACGGGATGAAAAGATTTTGATTGATCCAAAATCACCTAGTGAGCTTTGTGGGCAAGTGAGGATCAAAAGCATATCCCTGATCTCCGTGCTTTCCGCCGTGCCCTCAAGACCCTGATGTTCCAACAGGCAGGGCTAAACATACGAACATGTGAATGATTTTTTAAATGTTATCTAATTCTGGGTTTTATTTAATTGACCAAACTAAGTAATAATTTTAATTAGCAATTTTATGATGTTTGTGTGTCTATATTTTTCTTGACTGTACACCGCCTTGAGTCCTACGGGAGAAAGGCGGTATAGAAATATAATAAATAAATAAATAAATAAATAAATAAATAAATAAATAAATAAATAAATAAATAAAAAGCAACTCTTTTCATTATTCCTAGACTTGCTAATATTTCCTCTTCCCTAGTAAAACTGGAGAAGCCTATCTGTTGTTTAGGCATATCATTAAATTATGTCATTTCGTAGCAGCATGAATAAGGAAAATTTAGCCGTATTTTCTTTCTATCTATAATGGATATTTCCATGTACTTGTACGAAAGAATGTAGATTGATGCTTTACATCAAAATCTAACCTAGCCATTTAGCAAACGTTGCGTCTACGACAAAGTGGTAACTTGTCTTATCTGGTTTTTTATGCATTTGTATCATTTTATCTGCTGAGCATTGGGTGAATACACGTGATGTTAGTGGAAATTTCACCGGTAATAAACAAATCAGATAATATAATGAGAGTTATATTGCTCCAGTAGACTATTCAAAACTTGGCAAGTGGATTTGTGTGTGTTTGTGTCTGTTGTGTTTGGTTGACTGGCTTAGAAAGGGTCATGACAAGGAACAGTATTTTGAGATATATCCACCAGAAAATGATCATTCTGAAATGTCTGGAGTCTGGACAGTGGTGGTACTGGCACTAGACATACCAGGCATTTCCCCCCTTTTCCTATATTACGAATTCTTTAATGAGTTTTTCAGATAAGTGCTTGGAAATGGCTTTCTTTTATTAACCAGAGAAAGGTCATTTCAGGACTATGGAGTCTGGCACTAATAAGGTTAATGAATTGTTGGCCTCAGATGCAACAGATGGGCCTAGCAGAGCAAGCCTCTTAATGGCATTGATAATGTCTAAAGTCAATTGCATTTTGAGCTTCATTTTTGCTTGCTTTAAATTTTTCCAAGGAATAATAAGGGAAGCTTAAATTCTCCCCACAGGGAAATGAAATTTTATACAGTGCTGCTTATCGAATGTCAATATGCTTGGTTATAAACAAGGGACGGCCACATGACAATGTTGCTTTGGATACTGCATATTTGGAGTTGCTTGTAATGTGCTGAGGCAACAGTCTGTCTTTTTCACTCTCTCATTTTATTCTTTCTTTGAAATAATTGCTGCTGCAGGAGAATCTTTCCTTTGGATGGATGTAAGGAAAGTGATTCAGTTCACTAAAGAACAACTTCAGGTTTTTGTAAGAAAATGGGGTTGCTTTAATACATCACCAAAAGGAGCTTTGTGAATAATCTATTTAGAATATTTGAATAGCCCTACTGGCCACCTTACTGGTCACCAAAATAGGAATGATGTCGCATCTTTTGTAAGTGCTACTGATGGCGGAAGGAACTTAACTGGGAGACGTGTCTTTGGTATCAGCCTCATGACCCTCCTGCTGGTGTTTGGTCTGGTTCTGAGATTCTATGAAGCCTTCTCCTTGTGTAAGAATTAGGAGAGTCTACACTCCAGAATTATTTCTCCTAGGGATAGTTAAAAGGAAATATGAAAAAAGAATAATATACATCATATTACATATAATAACTGCAGCAAGGATAGCTTTCCCACAATGCTAGAGAAATACAAACATACCTCCTGAAGGCTTAGTAATTAAAAAAATATTTGATTGTGCAGAAATGGGCAAGTTGACAATTCAACTGAAAGGACAAATAGATTCGGAAAACTACGCACTATGGGAGAAGTGGTATGACTGGATTGAGAACAGATAAATGGAAAAGAAGTAGACAAAATAGAAGTAGAATTAAATGTATAGTAATAATGTATAGAATGTATTTGAATTGGAATATTACGGTATGTAAATAGTCGCAGTTATGCATAAGATGTGAGTAAGATTTGTTTAATGGTAAAAATGCAATAAAAATAAAATAAAATAAAAAGAATTAGGAGAGTCATTTCCTGCACACTGTTATTTTTGTAAAGTACAGAGTTTCTATTGGATTTTCTCTTTACAACTCAAAATCTAACCTGCTGCAAAATGTCTGGTGAGCCAGCACTAATATTTTTTAACTTGTGTCTTGAAATATGTTTCCTATATACAGAAATGGGAAGACTTCATTTTCCAAAAAGTGAAGCAAAAATGGTTTCTCCAATATTTTGTAGGTAGAGATTATTGATCCATTTCAATGTTCAAGACTATAACTTGTTGTAGAACATGTACTTTGCTATAAACCCAACATCTCTAATTAAGCCTGCCAGCAATTCTAGACATACAATGCTGACTGATCAATGGTCCGATTTGTTGCTGTAGTTCATGCATTGTACTATGCCGGAAAGTGGTTTGTACGGTCTTGATTTAGCATGCTAGATGGATATTGCTGTTATGGTTTGTTTAATGAATGACAAGTAAATACACTATGGCTTAATATAATGCATCTAAGATGGTTTTAGGTCACAGTTGTTTCATGAACTAACTTTTCCATTTCAGTAACTGAAAGCATTCATCAATTTGCAAATCATTTCCTTAGCGATAATACAAAAGAACAATTTATTTAATGAAAGCAACGCAAATTTATTCAAACAAATTGGTCTGTGTAATTAGTATACTCAATAGTAGCTATTACTTTTCACTTGAGAAATGTGGTTTTTAGTTACAAGAGATTATCTTATGCTTAGCATACTAAGTGGTCAGAAGGTACATACAAACATTCTTTTAATGCCAGCTTCTAACAGAAATTCCTCTAAAAACAATAGTTTTGCAGGTATCGTTATATTTTAGTGTATGATAAAGAAACTTTGATACTCTTGTTTCAATGTGCTGTTATACTGATGAAACTATTTTCACCAGTTTCATTTCCATGTGGGGGACTTTCAAAATCTTACAGATGATAAACTTTACATTTAAGAGATGGTCTTTCCTAGCAGTTGCTAATGAATTTCTGAATTGTTATCAAGTTGTAATCTTCCTCAGATTAGTTTTTAATCAGTCTGCTTTGGCTGCAACTGTCTAGTCTCACCTGATGCCAATAAAAGTGTGGTAGATGTTTCTATTGTCAATGAATCCTTTCCTGATGCTTGCTTGATTATATGCTAAATTGTATTTTACTTAACCATTCATCTTAATTTTTTTTAATTGTTATATATAATAAATATTAGAAATGGAGGTGCGGGTCCTGTCATTAAAGAGGGTTGGGTGGACATCTTAGGCAAGAGATAGAATCATAATAGCAATAGCACTTAGACTTATATACCGCTTCACAGTGTTTTTACAGTCCTCTCTAAGCGGTTTACAGAGTCAACATATCACCCCCAACAATCTGGGTCCTCATTTTACCCACCTTGGAAGGATGGAAGGCTGAGTCAACCTTGAGCCTGATGAGATTCGATCTGCAAATTGCCGGCAGTCAGCAGAAGTAGCCTGCAGTATTGCATTCTAACCACTGCGCCACCGCAGCTTTTCTATAATCTTCTACTTTTTTTCCTGATCCCTTTCAGATGTAGTAGATACAGAAGATAATTACCAGTGTTAAATATTCCACAGTCAAGATGATTAAGGGGCTGGTTGTGTTTGATCCTGAGTGGTTATCTAGCTATTAAGATGGTTTGAATAAGCTACAGTTAAGCTGACCATGGCCTAGTGCAATGTAGGAACCAAGTCTATATGAAGAAATGATTTCAAACTTACCAACTTTGTAGCCTCAAAAACAAACAGTCTGCAACCAACCTTTTGGCCCTATCACATTTTGGCAGGCAATTTGAGCTTAGAAATACAAACTGTTTGTATGTACCAGATTGGACTGATGCTCAATCCAAGGTATTTGTTAAGATGGTTCATGACTGCTTACTTCACATTGCTTACTTCACAACTAGAAGTAGATGTTTCATCAAAGAACAACAGTCTCTTCTCTTTAAGTCCCAGGAAGGTCACTTGTGATCTCTGAGGTTTTTGGACTCAAGGATTTGTGATGAATTGTGAAGGCAAAATGCAACTATGTGGGTTGAGGCCAAGGTAAAATTACTCACAGGAACAGACATTACCTCATATGTTGGTTTTATAACTTACTTTTTCATCACAAACTCAAAGCAATGTATTTCTTCCTCCAGTTTTCCAGCCCCAAAACACTTATTTTGTAATAGATTGGGCAAAAACTGACTGACCCAAAGTCACCCAGGAACTTTCTATAATTGTAGTATTTGCATTTCTCTAGTTCTGCTCCTGCATCTTAACTGAGTGAGAGAAAAATGAGAAAAATACATTTTGTGTGAGGGAGTTCGGCTGAATACTTTGTCCCTTGGTTTCTGGGTCTTTGCAATATCATATATAATTGTTATCATGTAGAAATCATCTGCTTTTTTAAAAAGCCAGTTTATGTTGAGAATGTCACAGATAAGTGCTTTAAATGCTGTTTAGGACCTCTGGCCTGAAATAATTGTCTGTTCTTCTTGGAAGAGACAATGTTTTTAAGAGCTGCATGGAGATCATTGTTAGGAATAATCCACACTTGTGAATTTGTACCTCACATTAAACCATTAAAAGCAAAGAAGACAAAATTTAAAGAAATTGTAATTCCACCAAGATCAGGCAGCATCAAAGGATAGAAAATAAACTTGCAAGATTTAAATAGATGCAATAATCCCTTAAATCAGCTAATTCTGCTCGCTTTCTGAGCTTTTTAATCCAAGACATTAGACGATTAAACAATCATGAAATTGTATATGATATCATTTGTGCTTGGCATTAAAACACAGAATACACTATCACAAAAGCAGATGCTTGCATTAACATTCCTTCTTAGTTGAACATACATGATAATGTTTCAGTATTAAAGGCAAGACATATCAGTATACATTTTAATATGTTGAATGTATAAAGCCAATGTACCATCTGCTTCTTTGGGTGGGTTGAATCCATCATTTTCATTTGAAATGTAATTTTAATTTCCCTGCATGAAAATCATAGAAATATGAATACTCCTAAATCATGGCCCCATTTGAAATTGGTGGAATCAGATGAACATTCTTCTAGTTAAGTCAAGCATGTGTTAGAGTTCCCAGTAAAGTTGCCATAGATATCTTAAATTTAGTCTCATAAATCTTAGACAAGGAATATCCAATCTTGGCAACTTTAAGACCTATGCTTTTCAACTCTCAGAATTCCCCAGCCAGTAGGGGTGATTGGAGAATTCTGGGAGCTGATGTCCAGAAGTTGCCAAGGTTAGACACCACTGCTTTAGACAGGAGGACTAAATGTCTTTGCAGGCTAGAGATTATAGGAGTTGATGCAGCATAACTCCTGAGCTGGAGGTTGGCAACAACTCTAAGAGTGCTAAGTACAATTTTTCCCATCAATAGCCAAGAATAGTGGAGTTTCAGTCCACCATCTTTGGCAAACGAGTAGGGTTTCTAAGTTGCAAAACTCTGGATGGCTGTTAGATGGCAGCAAAATGACACTGAAAAGTCTCCAGTACCATCCAGAGTTATCAGTAATTGGATGAAACTAGGGTTTTTAAAACGGTGGTGTGTTGAATAAACTACAACCATAATGGATGAGTTCACAAGACTGTTAGAATATTCATGACTGGGAAGACATGGTAACAAGGTCAGCCAATGAATAGGCATAGCAACTAAGTCAGCCAATTGTGAGCTGAGACAGACTGGAGCCAGGGCGTATCTTAGTCTGCAGCTTCTGATTCTGTGCAGAGAATTGAAACTGAAACCAAGCAGTCTGAGCATGCTTGTCTGCTCTGCTAAAAATGAAACTAACTGTTCTCTTCTGCCTTGTTTTGTAACTGCTACTACATTGAAGAAGAACTCTGATATTGGTATTGTAAATACTCATCTGTTATTGTGAATATAAAGGCATTAATGAATCCTGCTGCATCAGTTTATCTGTGTGTGCTTCCGGATTTGATTTTTGCAAGAAACTCTGACAAAGACAGATGCAAACCAGACAAACCACAAAGTGGCCAGTGGAAGTGCATGGAATCAGGCACCGAGTTGTGTTTGTTCCTTACACTTCTCTATGCATTAATGTCCTTGACCTGGCTATTTGCAGAATAATCCTATGTAGTTCTTCTCAAACTACTGAATTCAGTGAGGCTTGTTTCCATGTAAGTGGTACTTAGTGTCAAAGATTGTATAATGAAAGACTTGTTGCATTCGATGTCCCTTTTCTAGAGAATTTATAAATTTATAAAATCTATAGTTTATAAGAATGAAAAAGAGACACATGAAAACAGCTAGTGTTTCCTAACAATGTAAGTGTTATTGAAAAGAATAGGCAATTTCTGACAACAGGTTAAGATATTCAGTGGTGATAGCATTCAGTAATATACTTCTTAAATGTTCCCAAAATATGGGATTGTTAGCCATGACATAGCATGTGGATTTTTGGTGGAACATCTCTTAAATTTCTTAAGCAATAAAGGCATTTCATGTACCATGGAAGGCAGTCTGAATTTAGTTTTCGACAACAGCCTACAATTCCTGAAGCCTGATAGATGGCAGTGTTGGATTGCTGATGAAATGGAGAGAAAATGCATTTTTCTCCTGATGCCCGTATCTTATCTTTACCGGGATTTAAAACCTGTTTATTATCCATTGTTTGCTGCAGAAGTGTTGCAAAAGCTTTGTCAGGAATTAATTGAGCAAATTGCTAAAGGTGTAGAAGCAAGCAAAAACACTTTAAAAAAAAAAAGTGGCAAAAGGACCAAAAGGTATAAAAGAAGTACAGCGTCGAAAAAAAATGAAAGGTGATTGTGGAGATCCAAAACTGAGTTTCTTTCTTCTTTTTTTTTTACTTTAAAAAACTCCATTAGTCCGTTAAGCAACACGTTGAGGAAATATCCAGATATAAACCTTGCTTTTAGGCAATTGAGAATTTAGGGCAGCCATAGGTGGTAAAAGATAAAGTTTCAGAGCTGGTTTACACATTAAAAATTAAGAAGTTGTCAGACCTGATGATATCCAGCAGAGAATTCCAAAATAATTAAAATGCAAAATAGCACTCTGAGTTTCAAAGAAGATTGTTCCGTTTCTCAGATTCCTGCCTGACATGCGAAATTCTGTAGCAGAGACTTTCTTAAAGGATGTATTTCTATTCCCAAAGTCTGCCTTTCAGGTGTGTTGAATTGCCACTTTCATCATCTCCAACTATCAAAGGTATTGGCTGGGCTGCCTAAAAGAGTTAATTGGGCAGAAATGGAAAGTAACAGGTTGGTGAAATTTTTTCGTGAAAGAATCAAAGTAAGTCTGTTCTGTAATGATCCATAATTCCATATTAATATTTCACTAATAAAAGTCTAAAAAACCATGGGCAAAGTCTGTGCCAGTCATTATTTGCATTTATTTCTGTGATCTACGTTTATTTCAGGTGATCAGGTTTCTGATGCAAGTCCTTTTAGTTGTGCCTATTTTATCTGCAATTTGTAATTTTACAGTGTTTTTTTAAAATTGTTGGTGGGTAAATGCATATGCAATGAAATATTCAGATGTTAGTTTCTTCTTCCTAGTGTCTTGACTAGATACTGTTGAGTAACTTTCTTATTCTCATGTCTATATTTTACATGTGTAAGAGCATTACATGCTTTTCTACTGTTGTATCTCCAATTCATAAAAGACTAAAATTCTTTTCATTGTATTTGCTCTATAGCTGTAAATAAACTTAAAAATCGTTTGTTTCTTGATCATTGTCATCAGATCTCCTTCCTTCCTTCCTTCCTTCCTTCCTTCCTTCCTTCCTTCCTTCCTTCCTTCCCTCCCTCCCTCCCTCCCTCCCTCCCTCCCTCCCTCCCTCCTTTTTCAGATTTTGGAAGTCTACTAAATGGTACACATTTTATTTTTATTTTGTCAAATTTCACCTTTTTAAAATATATATATATTTGAATCCTAATTTGGTATTGGAATTGCATGGCACTTTTTTTAGTGCCAATGCTACAATATGATGCTGACCTATGACTAGAACCTATAGGAATCCAGTTGGTTCCTATAGGTTCTAGTCATAGTGGTTATACAAGGAGTCGGCACACACCCCATGAGTTGTTCTAATTCTATTGTATGTCACCCATATGTGTCGGGGTAGATTAAATCCTGGAGGTATACTATTAGGATTAATATGCTCAGAAATATCTTGGGGGGAATAGCTACTCCACACTTCCATCCACTTTTGTGTGGTGTTCTGATGATCAGCCAGCAGCTTAAGCGGTGTCAACAGTGGTGGGTTTCTTGACTTTAATCGGCATCTTAAGAGATCAGGAGTGTAGCCATGAATGGGTAGAGAGGAATTTAACAGGATCTTACTATACTCCCGAATGAGAGCTTCTTGTCATCGTAAGTGCGGGGGAAGTATGTGACTAAGAACTGATAGTCAGTAACTAGGTGTAGATTTTATACATAAAATTTTATACATTAGGGACTTCCTCTGTGTAACAACGACAGCTACTGACTGGATCTCCAAACTTGACATAAACCCTGAAATGTTATTTCTGTTTTCCTTTTAGGTTTTCTTACTGTTTTTTTAAAAAATTGTTTTAATTGTTTTAACCTGTAAAAATGAAGTGTTTTAATATTGTGTGTGACCAGCCATATGCTAAATAAATAATAGTGGTTATGACTATGGTTATTGTGAAAACAGCCAGGAGATCAACTGAAGTTAAACAGCCAGCAGAAAACTGAAGTTAAGCAGCCAGCAGGAGATCAACTGAAGTTAAGCAGTCAGTACCCCTCCAGTGTGCTGTTTTCCTTCTATGTATTGCTTCTTCTAATGTTTCAAGACTTGGGATTGTGACCACATGCATAGTTATGCATTTTTCTATCTTTTTCCTCAAGGCAAAACAAGTTTACATTCATGCCTTCACACACACCCCAGGTTAATAATCTACATTATTAGTAGATTATTATTAGTAGATTATTAGTAGACTATTATAGTAGAGTAATCTACATAACCACTGGTGGCACAGTAGTTAGAGTGCAGAACTGCAGGCTACTTCTGCTGCCTGCCGGCTGCCTGCAATTTGACAGTTCAAATCTCACCAGGCTCAAGGTTGACTCAACCTTCCATCCTTTTGAGGTGGGTAAAATGAGGACCCAAATTGTTGGGGGCAATATGCTGATTCTGTTACCCTTAGAGAAACTTTGAAGCGGTATATACGTTTAAGTGCTATTGCTAAGTGCTATTGCTACATTATTTCTATTATCCCATATAATTCTAATTGTCAAATCCCCAAACCAACATTTCACTTCTTTCATTCTCGCAAAAAATAAATAAAAATAAAATCCAAGAGTGGCTTCTAAGTAGAAATAAATTTAGTCAAAGTCTTTTCTTTAACGAAATCTCTCAGTTTTGCCATTTCTGCCAGTTCCATTAGTTTCACTAACCATTCTTCCATTTTAGGTATTTATAAGTCCTTCCATCTTTGTGCATATAAAAATCTTGCTGCTGTTACCATCTATAAAAAAAAAACAAAGTTCCATAATGGCTACCACTTCTTGAAGGCTACATTGTGTGATTGATTAGCAGTTTTGAGGAGATGAACTGCTGAGATGTGACAATGACAATCCTCCTTGCACGGTCCCTGACAATATGAGGCTATGTTGCTAAACAAATGATGCCAAACAAGCAAATGATGCAGCAAGCAAATAAAGCATCTGTCCTTTGGTACATAATGATGCTGTTGAGTAACATGTACAATTAAAGAGTTGTTTTTTGGGCACAACTGGGATTGTGCCACGCATAAATCTGCATGCTGGTTGTGAATTCTTGATTGCTGCAGCAAAACTGAAAGCTAGATGGAGACTTGTTGAACATCTGTTTTGCTGTATTAATTCTGTCTCCACTGTGCCATTCAGTCCCAGTATCCTCTGCTTCTACAACAAATTGTATCCATGAGAAAGGTTTGGATGGAAAAAGGTGAGGAGATATATGTGTGGGGGAGGTATCACACATCGCTTTATTTCATAAAATTTATTAGATTCTTCCCCGTCCCCCCATATATTGCAACTATAATTAAGTACATTTAATTACTACTGGCTGCCATGAGAATGCAAAACTTGTCAGCTCTCTTACAGAAGTGGAACTGGTCAGAGGGTGTTAATTTTGCCCAGAAGAAGCTTCCTGTTGAGAAATGAAGAAGAATGTGGATGTCTCATTTCTGTATATGGAATTTTACACCGTTGATGACTGTGTTGTCCTATTTGCTTACAAATCGCTATCCTCTCTAAAGGCTATTGTGTTACAGCACAATAATCACATGCCAATCTTTTCATGGGAAACTTTTAGCCAAATTTAGATGTAAGTTATATCTTTAATGTCAGCAACAACATACTCTGGGCCCAGAAGACATTTCCCAGAATAATATACCTTAGATAATATTTGTCCATTACGTTATGGATAACCATCATGATCAGTGCAATTTCTAAGCACTATTGTGATAATTTGTTTAATATGGGGAAATGAGTAAAAACGAACTCCCCAGATCCCAAACCAAGACTAGATGCATGTACAAATGCACTTTCCTCCTGAGGTAGAGATCCACAAAAGGAAATGAATATTTCTTCTTCTTCTAGAGATTGTAGAACAGCCTGAAGTTTGGCTTCTTGCAATACATTATGGGTAGTCCTTAAATTACAACCTTTGTTTAACAATGGTTCAAATTTACAGTGGCTTTGGAAAGCTCACATTTAAGACCGGTGGCAATGTCCTGTGGTTACATGATCATAATTTTCAACCTTTCCAGCCAGTTTCCAGCAAGCAATGTCAATTGGGAAAGATGGATTTGTTTAATGACCACTTGATTTCCTTAACAATTGTAATAAAAATGGTCCTAAAATCAGCTATGATCATGTGGCGACTCACTTTATGACTTCACTAACCTACAATGGAAATTCCAGTCCTAATTATAGTTATACAGTAAATCAAGGACTTTATGTGATGTCAGGTTTCAGGGGAAAGAGCTAACTTTGTTACAAGATCTTTGTCATGTTTGGTAGGACTCTTAAGTCCAGTTTACTTAGAGAATGACTGAAGAATGGGAATTTAAATCTTTTTGAGTCTTTCTTTAGTTATTTACTCATGATCAGAATTTCCTGATGACTCGAGTTTTATCCCCTGTATCCATGACTTTGGTCTTTCCTCATGCCCTGGCTGTGATTTATGCAATTTTATCCCACAATACACAATGTTGCTCCACAAAAACATGGATGGGATTAAAGACAGCCAGGACAATTTATCTTTATGCTAGTTGTTCTTTCCATTGATTCAATAAGACTGGGGTTCTGCTAGGACAGCTAGTGAGAAAAGTCTCTTTGTTCATCCTGACCATATATAACTGTAGATATTAAAAATATATATTTTAATCCAAAGCTCTAAAATGTGTGGTTGATCTTTTTGTGGAAATGTAGTAGGTTTATGTCATCTGTTTGACTGGAGAAGTAGTCATTTTCTTATCCTTTTCTTTCTCAGTTACAATAGAATAGAATAGAATAGAATTCTTTATTGGCCAAGTGCGATTGAACACACAAGGAATTGTCTTGGTGCATATGCTCTCGGTGTACATAAAAGTAAAGATATATTCATCAAGAATCATAAGGTACAACACTTAATGATAGTCATAGGGAAACAGTCAATATAAATCTTAAGGATACCAGCAACAAGGTTACAGTCATTCAGTCATAAGTGGTGTCACCAAAAGTTACCTTAACATTTCATATGTTACATTGGATAGAGACTCAGTTATGGGCTGTGGTTAGCATAGGAGTACAACTGAGCTTGTCAATGGAGGTGGTTCTGAGCAGGGTAAGTAATAGTTCTTTGGAATCAGTTGCTCTTGTCTCTCATGTTACTCCTTCCTGGCTTTTTTGGTAACTTTGATTCCTAACTTAAGTATGAATTATGTTTAAGATGCTATGTGCATTGGATAGTTTGTAGAATGGCTAGCATGTGGGTTACAAATAAAAGACAGCGGTACTGCTAAATGACCAGACTGCCCATGTTATCTCAAAAAAAAAAAAATCATTCTACCTATCCTATAGGTAGGTCTTTCCTATAAGATGCTCAAGGCATCACACATAAAAGCAATCACCTTATTTCATCCTTAAAACCATTTTGTGAAGTGGATGGAGGTCACCTCATGGGATAACTCAGATATAATCCACCCCACATTAGCTATTGCTACTTTATTGTAAAGCTACATTGACAGAACCTTTCAAGTCTGAAAATACAGTCCTGTCTCCCATCTTCCTTACAGCCCAAGAAACTAGGGAAGGTCCTTTCTAAGTCTCTTGATCCATCCACTATCCAGCTGCAGTATATCAGTAGTGGGTTGGTACTGGTTCTCCCCAGTTCGGGAGAGCCGGTAGTGGAAATCTTGAGGTGAGAGCGAACTCGTCAGCTGGGCCCTCCCGCCCGCCCCTACGCTATATCTACCTTTATTGCTTTGTTTTTAGCCCAGCTGTATGGTGCGACAGAGTGGATTGCCATGCCACAGCTGTATTTCTATTCAATGAGTTTGTGCAAAGTGCAAGTTTGGAGTGCGTGCGAGCGTAGCGCGATCGCGGGCAAAGCATATGCACGAAGCGAACCGGTGGTAACACCGGTTAGAACCGACCACTGCAGCATATGCTATCTCTTATCTGACTATTTCTTCTCAGCATCTCTTTGCTCAGTCTCCCAAGGTGTTTCTAACATGGAACCTAAAGCCAGGTTCTCCCACAGAATACTACACAGTGGGGGAAAAAATTGTCAAAATCAACCAATAATGATATTGATCCACACTGAGTCTTGTAATAATGGCATTAAATTGGGCAAAGACTGCTTTGCTAAAAAAAACAGAGCTATTAACATCTGAGTATGTTTTGATGTACTGTACTGTATAGAAATGTTGTAATACAATTGCATAGACCTGTGAAATGAAGCAAATCGAGACTGTGGGCTGATTATTTTCTGAAGACAAGAGAATCACTTTTTTTTCTCTTATACAAGTTATATTCGGAGCAGAATCATATAGTCTCAGCTTCGATGGACTGAAGTAGATGCTACTGGTGAAAAAAAAATGACAGAACTGGGAATTGGGATTAATTAGATTATTGTACCATTTCACAGATCAGGACTGATGAAACAGACATGCCTAGCTGGACAAAAGATTAATTAATGAATGGCATTATTCATTTACCACGAAAGGTTAAGTTAAATTTGCAGGTATTTTCCATTTTCAACACTCAGCATCAAATTAGATGAGAATACCAATACTATCAAGAGCCTTGGTAGTACAGTGGTCTAAAGCACCCTGTTATTAAGAACAGCTGCCTGCAATTACTGCAGGTTCGGATCTTGCCAAGGCTCAAGGTTGACTCAGCCTTCCATCCTTTCTAAGGTAGGTAAATTGAGGACCCAGTTGTGGGGGCAATAAGCTGACTTTGTATAAATATACAAAAGAATGAAGACTATTGCTTAGCGCATTGTAAGCCGCCCTGAGTCTCCGGAGAAGGGCGGCATATAAATCAAATTAAAAAAAAAATACAATTTATCTTGAATTTGTTGTCAAGAAAACAGAAGACAATGATTACCTTTTGCATGTGTGTTTGGGTTGGTTTAACTATTACATTTTATTCTTCCATTATGAAAGACCCTACAAACTGAATCCTGCCCCAGTTGTAATACACATGGGTTCATGACTTGTGGACAATCTGGGTTTTCTATTATCTTTTCCTGCACAGTGTGCTCATATATATTCATATCCAACACCTTGGATAGGGTTTTTTTTTTTGGAAGCGGGGATTTTAAGCAATACATGTAATCCTCAATTTACAACAACAATTAGGATTGGAATCACCATTGCTAAGCAATGTGATCATAAATCATGACATCATCTGCATCACATAATGACAACAGTTTCAGCAGTTCAGGTTGCCATTGTTAAGAAGAACCTCGCATGATTGTGACTTCTGACTTGCTGTCAGCTACCCCATTGATTTTGCTTGTGGGAAGCTGGCAAGGAACATCAGATATTGTGTTCTCATGACCATGACTTACTGTGATGGCTAGAACTTTGAGGACTGTTCATAAGCCTCCCTCATTCAACACCAGTCACTGAACAAATTGCTGTAATTTGCGGAAAAACCATAGCCACCTAAACCGGACCATGTGCTGTTTGGGATGAACATGTAGTCAACTGTGACATGGAAACAGGATTAAAAGTGCTAATAGAATATTCATCCTCTTCTTTGGTTCCGAGGTATCCCAAGGAAGCCAGGTACAAATGTGATTGTTCTCCTCTGTATCCTTCCCCTTTTTGTTTTTCATTATCTTTCCATCACAAGGAGAAGGCAGAGATAAGAAGGGTTGGTATTAGTGATGCCAATTCTGTCAGTGGTTGGGTCTATCCTAATTAAGCCACTATAGATTTTGCTTACTTTGTCTACTAGAAATAAAAGAATCCAGCTCAACTCCTCCCAGTCTTCTTTGAAGCATACAAAAAGTCTTCAAAGATGATTGTGCATGATTGAGTGAGTACCCTATCCTAAAGTATGGCATATTCAGACCATCAATGGGTTCAAGAGCTAAGATTTCTAAAATTCTGTTTCCTTCTTCTCCACATTCAGTTACAGAAATAGATTTCTTCAATATTTGTTTGTTCAAATAAATTACCCACCTGTCCTTTATGCTGCTGCTATTTTCTAATATTCTCTGATTACATTTATATCTTGACTTTTCAGGAGGAGCTCAAGGCATTGTACTTGGTTTCTTCCATCTTCACCTCAAAGCATAACTCTCTTTCATTTTGAATCAGCTGAGATCAACTGGTACATCTCATGGTAAAAACGGAGATCTAAAGTCAGGTCAGTTCTAGCTCAATACACACATTACATCCAGGGGTGGGTTCTACTTACCTTTACTACTGGTTTGCAACAGGGCCACGCATGCATGTGTGTGCTTCTGCATATGCACAGAAGCTTCCTGATGACGTCTGGGTCAGTGGGCAGAGCCTCCCGCCAGTTTTACTACTGGTTCTTGCGAACTGGTCCGAATCGGGGGCAACACACCACTGATTACACCATACATGAGGCAGTACAACCAGCTAAATGTATTGTGAGTTATGCTCCAGACCCAGAAGATATCAAGTTGCTTAGGCTTCTGTAGAAATATAATATTTCAGTGGTGGTTGCAGAAATCACAGTCTACAATATTATTTATTGATAATGGTACTGAAGGCCATATCCATTTCTCTTCTGGATTCACGTATTGTATGTGTGTTGATTTTTTACTGTAGTTTACCAACAAGCCATAGTAACCTGGCTGACATTGAATCTATACATTATAGTTTACAAAACATACCAAGTCAGAAGAAAGCTACTCACAAAATAATGTTATATTCTTATTTATTTCTTAGATTTATATCCTTCCTATCCTGTTGTGGTCCGCCAGCAGCCTGCAGAGCTGGCTGTGGAGTTGGACAGTGAGGAGGCTGGGGAGGAACATGGGCCAGTCGTGGAGTCTGGGGAAGGCTCAGACGAGGGCTCTGCATCAGAGGCAGAGATGGAGCCAGGGCCATCTGGGAGTTATGTGTGGACACCGGAGCCTCCAGAGTCGGACATCAGAGAGGCAGAGCAACAGGAGGAGCCTGTTCCTAGTGCATGCATGCGCAGAGCTGCCAGAAGGCAAGAACATTAAAACAAAAGGGACAACTCAGGAGTAAGGCCTGGAGATGATTGGCCCCTCCCACAAGGCTTAAAAGAGGAGGAAAGGCACATGGGCCCTTTGCAGGAAAGCAATGTTGTTAATTCTGTTCCCAGTCGGCATCTCTGTTTGATTCTGGACTCCGTGTGGCTTTGCCAAGTAGGTCTTTGGCAGCGTGTCAAGGGAGATAAAGGTTGGTGATTATCCTGAAGGACTTCTCCCAAAGGACTTTTTGCAACTAATTGGGACTCAGCTGTGAATGAACATAATTCACAGCTGTTGCAATAAAAGAGGTTTTAGGGACTACTGTTTTAATGACTCAGGAAGCCTATGTCACAACATATCCTAGGAACTCAAAGAAGTATGTACTCAATTCCCTCCTCCAATTATTTTCCACAAATTTGGGGGTGCAGGAGTATGGTTAGACTGCGAGAAAACACCATTTGTGCATCAGTAATATGTTGTGTTTGATTTCATCTGATATGCTATTTGAAGAAGAAGCACACACAATAAGAAAATATTAGGAACATTCCTATTTCCTTGAAGTAATAATTCAGAAAGGAAAGTATGAAAATAGGTGAAATTTAGATTCGTATTTTATTTGGGAATAAATTTGAATGAACATAATAAAATCACCTCTAAAGAATTATACATGGAATTACAGACCGGCTTTGTTTGCTTTTGAAAATATTTTAAAGAAAAGTATTGTATGAAAGTTACAAATCATAAGATTATACAGCTTAATCTTATTGTCAGAAAACACCTACATCAAACATACTGTCAAAATACTGTCACCATTCAGAGGTTTCAGTTTGTTTCCTTCTTTTTTTACTTCATGGCTAGATTAACTTGAGGGTTTCTGATGCAAAGCAAGATGGAAAGCACCTTCAGTGTAGAAAATGTAGAAAATTAAGCCCATTCCTATGCATTTGCCTAATTACCACCAAGCATACTCGGACTTCACAATAACTAGCTAAAAGAGTGACAGGTTGAAAAAATCATTATGCTTAAGGCAAATCAGTTGCTTTTTGAAGTTTTGTTTTTCAGGTTAAAGCATTGAAAACTTTGTGTGGGTATTGCATATTAATATTGCCTATTAAATATTTCAGATTATACAAATCTGGATGTTGACAGATATTATGCACTTTGGCTCTATTTTTGAAATTCCTTTGCATCTTTAGTACCAATTATAGATGTTTGAAATGTAATTGTTGAATTTATTTATTCATGCTTCTACAAAAAACAAGACAAAAGAACCTTTGAATATAGAAATTATTGTTTCTATAGAAATATAGAAATTATTGTTGAATGATTCAACATTTGGGGGCAAAACTTGGCAAGTGAAATTCCTTCTTTAAGGATGTGCAGTGGCCAGCTATAGATCTGAAGAAACAAATAGATTTTTTAAGAGCAAAAGTGTCTGTAGCTGTGATAAACTGGACAAGAAAAGAAGATCCTGTTTGAAATGGAGAGAATAGACTGTGTTCAGGCAAATACTTATAGCAGTATTCCAGTATCTGAGAGGCTGCCATACAAAGATCATCTTATTTTCCAAAGCACCAGAAGGCAAGAGAAGAAACAATGAATGGAATCTAATCAAGGAGAGAAACAACCTTGAATTAAGGAGAAACTTCCTAACAGTGAGAACAATTAGCCAGTGGAACAACTTGCCTTCAGAAGTTGTGAGTGCTTCATCATTGGAGGTTTTATAAGAAGAGACTGGACAGGACTTGTCTGAAATGGTATAGGGCAGTGATGGTGAACCTTTTACTCACCGAGTGCTGAACAGGAACGTGCTTTGCGCGCTTTGCACATGCATGTGCCATCCGCACTAACGCGTAGCTCCTCCCCATGCACTGTGCACACAATCACACCATCTGCGCATGCACACAGCTTTCGTGCGTGCCCCCCTGTGCGCTGCATGTACAATTGCACAATCTGCACATGCACATGGTTTTTGTGCGCAATGCACACATGTGAATGCCATCCGCGCATGCGCATGCTGGAGACCAGTACTCTCACACGCATGTGCAAACATGCATGCATGTATAGGAGAGCTCTGAAGACTAGCTGGTTCCCCTGAATTGCACGCATGCGCACCAGAGGCTCAAAGACCAGCTGCAGGTGAGTTGGCCGACAGCTCGCGTGCCCGAAAAAATGGCTCTGCGTGCCACTTCCGGCACATGTGCCATAGGTTCACCATCATGGACATAGGGTCTCCTGCTTAAGTGGGGGGCTGGACTAGAAGACCTCCAAGGTCCTGCCCTATTCCTATTCCTATTCCTATTCCTATTCCTATTCCTATTCCTATTCCTATTCCTATTCCTATTCCCTTCCCTTCCCTTCCCTTCCCTTCCCTTCCCTTCCCTTCCCTTCCATTCCATTCCATTCCATTCCATTCCATTCTATTCTATTCTATTCTATTCTATTCTATTCTATTCTATTCTATTCTATTCTATTCTAATTAGGGCATAAATAGAGAGAATTCATTGGGAGATCTCTGTAATTTGTAATGGATCTCTGGCTCCCAATTACAAGGAGGCAGATCCTGATTGAATGCTGCATAAGACAGCTGTAGGCCCAAGAGTAATTCGGCAGTAGAATCAGTTACAAAAGTGGCAGTGAGGATTCCTTCTGTTGATGTCCAGCCTCTATTTTGATCCTCCCTTAGGAAGGCAGGACAATCCTCTGTTTATAGAGGTATTAAATTTGAATTCCTGCCTGAGGAAGAGATTGCACTACAGTGCTTAAATAAATAGTAGCCTTTAAAAAAATCCCAGTCTCTAAAATATTCTGTTAAAATAAAAAAAAAAACTTTGGGAGAAAAGCAGCTATGTTTTTTGGCATGAAGGATCAGGGAAATCTCTTTAAGGTCATCAAAAAATAAATTATAAGAATGTATGGGTGACCAAAAATATTCTGCATGTGAATTTCAAACAATTCTAACATCTTTCCAGTATCAAGATATCAAAATATCTGAAAGATGCAAGATGCCTCACTCTCTCAAACTAACACAACTTTACTGTTAGCTCCCACTGGGGGGTGCGGGATACATTGATTTGACTTAAATATGAATTACTGAAACAAGTCAGGGGAAACAAGCTTGTTTCGATTAAATACTGTTTAGATTAAGAAGAATCTAGAGTTCAGGAATTAACTGCTGTTAACTGGTAGAAGTTAACCGAAGCAAAAGCTTTTTCTTGTCTTTGCATTCACTCTAGAGGAGGAAATTGTGTAACCTGAGGCTCATCTATGTTATGTAATCTCTAATTTAGCGTTACATCCAAATGCAGGCAATGTAAGGAAACAACAAAGGCTCTCAAGAATTTGGACTCTCAAGCAATGATTTATGTTCTGATTTTTGTCAGAATTTGCCTTTAGCTTTAAATAAAAACAATGTCTTATTTTGTGAGGGGAGGGGAATGCATTCTAGAGGGAAAAAAATAATGCCATTTTCCACGAACCTTTGTAATTACATTTCAATATTGCTTCTGTAGCTGTCTTTGGACAGAGTAATAAATCATCAGACTTCAGTGTCACCGAATGGAAAAAAATAATCTGAAAGAAAACTCTAGCAAGTGGCAGCATCCTATTGCTAAATTGCTCACAAAAGTATTTTTAATTTCTATCTGGATGCTTTTTATTAGTCATACTTCTCTATAATAGCTGTAAATCTGTTCAAAAAATACATCTGGGATAGTTGCAAGTCACCATCAGGAATTCTACTTCTCTGACAGCCCCTGTGTTTTTGGTTTTAACTTTTGTCATTATTTAACTTAAAGACACTTGCTATCAACCAGAGTAGGAAAAAAAGGAAGCCAAAGCTAACATATTATAACAAATATAAGTCTTCAGTTTTCTAATGAACATTCATAGAAACATAAATCCATCTAACAGAAATAAAATTGCAGAATTACATATATGAACAGTGTACCCCCCCCCTTTTTTTTGCTGTTAAACAAAAGCAATTTTGGTAGCTGATAATTGGCATTATAGATGTTGAACTGATGGCTAATTTTACCATTGGATATGTTCAGTGGTGGGTTGCCCCCAGTTCATACTGGTTCTATAGAACCAGTAGTAAAACCGGCGGGAGGCTCCGCCAACCAACCCCAACGTCATCAGAACGCTTCTGCGCATGTGGCCCTGTTGCGAACCAGGAGTAAAGGTAAGTAGAACCCACCCCTGGATATGTTGTACACCATTACAAAAACATTCTTGAGGCATTTGCAAGGACAAAAAATGAACCTGCGTTGCTTAACGAATTATATTTACCTTAAACCAGGGGTGTCAAACACAAGGCCCGGGGGTCAGATACGGCCCATGGGGTGCTTAGATCTGGCCTGCAGGGCTACTTTGAAAACAGCAAAGTACGGTGTTTTCTGTCAGCAAAAACGAGGGTTGCAGGAGGCGATCGCAGCTGAAAATGGAGCTCGGGAGCTCACTTTGGCCCCCCAAGGTCAAACATAACCCTGATGTGGCCCTCACTGAAATTGAGTTTGGTACCCTTGTCTTAAGGCAAAGTGCATTTTACAAATGTAATGAAAGTGGAAATGAGTGTCTTTCTGAATGACATTCAGACCTATTAACAATTCTTTTAGCTTTGATCAATGTGAAATGAAGATGCTTTTAGTTCATATTTATTTGTACATTAGACTTTCTTCACGAAAAGAAGACAATGTGTGTAACGCTCTGTCCTTCACTTTTTTTGTTAGAATAATAGAGCTGTGGGTAGGTTGTATTAGGAGAATGTTGCTGACTCAAAGCCAACCAAATGTTTCCATGGCTGAAAGGATTTGAAACTAGATCTCCCAAGTCTCAGGGCTCTTCATCACAACACCAACTGTCTAGTGTGGGAACTAGCATGAAACTATGACACTCTGCATACAACTTCTTCCTCAGCTAGAAAGTAAAATAGAAGCCCTTTGACACCATTGTCCAAAGTTTTCTTCTGTCCATTTTATTTGTCAGTCTTCAATCTCACAGTTTGAAGAAACCATTTTCTACAGCTTCTCTGTCTTAACATTTCCTGGCAAGAGTCACAAGAAGAAGATGAATAAAAGACACCCATTTTCCTTTCTTTCTCTCTAACCTTTCTTGTGATAAGTGGAATAGGTGGGAAGTGGACCTTTTGCTGGCCAGAGGTCTTATAATTGGACGCATATCTAGGAAGATCATTACCACCGCTCATGACTCTGGTGTTGCTGTGTCAAAACTGTAGGGAAAACTTATTGTGGGATGGCACTTTTCCTACAGGACAGCTGCTCACCCCGATGGTTTTCCCACTATAGGATTAAAGAACTGGGGAGGTGTTTTAAAGTTGTGGTGTTTCTGCTAACATTTGCCATGGTAAAACTTGTCAACTTGCATTTCCTAGAATTTTCAGAAAATCTAAAAATAATAATAATAATAATTTGCCATGTCTAAACCAAGGGTGCCCAATCTTGGCAATTTTAAGATTTATGGTCTTTAACTCCATGGCTGGCTGAAGAATTCTGGGATTTGAAGTCCACAAGTCTTAAAGTTGCCAAGATTGGACATTCCTGGCCTAAACTGAGAGGGGTTGGTTTACCACAAGACTTTTCCACAGTAGGTTATCTGCTGAAGCATTACCCTGGGAATGGTGGCTGCTTAATCTCTACTTTCTTTAGCTTGTGGGAAGAAGAACAGGGAAAGAGACAATTATTCAGCTATTTTTGGGGCAAAATCAGTCTTTCTGATCCTGAGAGAACTGGCACAGCAAATACCTTCTTCCCCTTCTTCAGAGTATATAATCTTCTGCATTGCTCATATGCATTGCTTTCTTATTTTGAATTGATAAATTGTTATATATAAATAGTAAATATGCAGTCAAGTTTGTAGAAATGTGTCTTTAACTTTGTACCACGTGAAGGCTGTTATCAGATTCTATTTACTTAGGGAGTCCTTGAAGCATAATTTTACTAGGCAGCCTAATTTTTTAATGAAACTCTTAGCTTGCAAACCTTATAAAAGCACGTTTAATGGATCATTGTAGCTTAATGATAAGTATGGTTTCTACTAACATGAATTGAATAATTGAATAATTCTTCCCATTGATAGTTAACTAGAACCACCAAGGGAAACTTTAGGTATAGTTTTTTAGAAATGAAATTATAACAATAATCACTGTCATTAATGTTCCTGCTGCTATACTTTTTTTCCCAGAGAACTGATCTGGCAGGTAATGTAGTGGTTTGTGGGAACAACGTTGGGAAACAGGAGGAAGAGATGCAGCCTAGACAACCATCATGTAAAAGATATCTCAGCCTATAGTTGGAAAAGGATCATGAAAACATCTCAGTAAGGATGCTGTTCAGTTTTCTGGAAAGTAAAAGAAAAGGAGGGAAGAGGAATTTTTGAATTGGCAACATTTGGTTACTGCAACCTTACAATCAAGATAGCATTAGTACTCATAGTTTGTGCTTATTGTCTGGACTACCTGAAAGAGTTAATGGGCATCTGGGGGATATGTTTACACTATGTTGCTCAGGTTGCCAATGATTGTTACAAGACTAAGCAGCTATCCCTTTTCCCATTGCTAAACATTGGTGACACATAATGAAATTTTAGCTAAGACTAATGATAAATTTCTACCATGGTATTCTTTGTCCATGTTCAATATATGATTGACACATCAGCTATCATTTCTCTCTATTTATACTTTACTATTACACTGGGGACATATCTACGTTTTAGGGAATAATCTCCAATAATCCAAAACTTAAAGCTTTCTCAAGCTTCCAACTACCTGAGGAGACTAGCTTGCTTTCATCATTCTTGATTTGCCTTTTGCTTCTGAAGTTTTTTATAAACTCAGTCAAATGATCACTACTGCATGATAATTATGGACAACCCCCAATAAATGAAAATAAATGCACTTTGGACAAGGGATAGTTCATTTTTTCTGCCAAGAGATTATTGGAATGGAAGCTTCCAAAGGATTGGCATTTTGTATCTTTTATTTCGTTGACCCTCATGGTCATTACAACTACCAAAGCAGGCAAGTTTCTACTTTGCTTTTTCTAAATGAAAGATTGATATTTTTGTTTGTATCTCATTTGCCTATTTCCCTGGAAGAAATGCGGTCCTCCCTCCCTCCCTGTAGACTGAAAGTTTGGGAATGCATTTTCTATCACAGTGTGTATCCTTTCGGATTTTAAGCACCATCTCTAGATATGCCTAATTGGCTTGGTTCTACTGAACTCATGTATACAGATCACAAGAAATGAAATAATGGATTCCAACCAAAGATGCCTGAACATTTTTCCTACACGGAAAATGTCCTGTGTTGCAGGACAAATGTGTTCATTTGTTTCCATTATGAGCATCACTTGAGAAAAAAAAAGTTTATTTTGGACATTAAAACAGTCTTTAGACAATGAATAATAAAGCTTGTTTTACAAATATAATTGAAGTCATGGACTCTGTAATGAAAACACCAACAATACAGATAGTAAAAGTAGAAGATTGAATAGAACAGACTATGAGCTAAACTCCATCTCACTTGAGGAAGTTGGGAGGGGGGTGCGTAACTTCCCACTTCCATCTGTTAAAAATTCTCAGGGAGCCCAGTTAACAATTGGCTTCATGATGGGGGCAACAGGTTCCAGTCCTGGGAGTCTCTGGATCCCATAGCTGTCCCTTTTCTCCACTCTGGCTCATGGGGCGACTTCATTGGGCTGGGAGCAGCACTATATCCAGGCAATCTCTCCTCTGGTCCCCTTTCTGGAGTTGGGTCAGACTGGCAACTTTTCCAGGAATCCGACTCCTTGGACGAGCGCCTAGCCTTCGGGCCTCCTCTGCAGCCTCAATGGCTCACACCATTTCTTTAGAAGGAGAAAGCAGGGTGTTGTAAATCTTTGAGTATCCGTCCCCACAGCCTCCTCTGAGATTTCTCCTTTCTCCTCCATTTTCACTGAGTCTTTGCACCATCCGAGGTTTAGGTAGATGCTGGGGCTCAGCACCCCTGACAGCCCTCTTTCTGGGTGCCATTATGTTTTAACGGAGATTCTGGTTAATGTCAGCGTTCCAGAAAAAAACCCCAACTCCAAGTAAAGACTCTGAAGCAAGCATTTTTCAAAGTTCTATTTACTAGAATAGGTAAACTGGCACATCTGGGAAAACCCAAATCTGAGAGGTCCAGGTTTTCCCTCAGTAAATCAAAAACCCCCAAACCATCCCCTCACTCCTCAGTCGATCACATGCTCCAATCAACCACCATCCCATCTCGAGACGTCACTCCGACTACTCCTTCTCCAGATGTAGGATCGCCCTGACCTGACTGACAGGAAGAATGCTATTACGTCTACAGACAACCCCTCTACTAAATCCCCCCTCCTACTTTCCCACACATGAGAAGGTGGCAGCATGGAAGCTTCCGGCCTAATATGGCTTCCAAAGCTGACACAGAGTATTTAAAATGAACAGTTGAAGAATATAGCTACGGGCTTTTCTTCTGCCTCTAAAAAGGGTTTTGGAACATACAGAAGAGTGAATGTCACACTCCTTTAAGGCAACCACACTTTTTCTTGGCAACACCCTATGTAGTCCTAAGAAAAGATGCTGTACTTCAAAGTCTTGAAGACATGAGACCACCTTTACATTCCCATGAACTCCAAATCACCTTTTGGAAACTGAATCTAAAACACTGTCCAATCCTAAGAGAGAGAAAAAAGGAAGAAAGGAGCTGAAAAATCGAAGTAATGCAACCAAGAAGAATCTCCCTCTTGTTGACACATACCTGAATTATTCAAAGAGGCATCTATCTGGACTCCCCTGATTTGTACAAGCTAAATGTTTCTGCAGATATAAAGTGAGAGGTGGGGGGAAGCAAAATCACCTTTTTCACCTGGACAGATGTTTAATTACATGTAATTATAGCCGTACCCTGTCCAGATGTCTTTACTGGACATAGTACCTGTCAGACATACACTACAGGTGCCTCAATTGGCGCTGATAGGATAGCAGTTTAAGGCAGATGGACTTCAGCCCACAGCTATACAAAAACTGCAGGTATCTTACTAGAATAGGAACTCATACCAAAAATCTACATTTGATGAAACAAGCAATTAGAGAACAAGGCAGACAGCTTTTCTTAAAGTCTGCTCCAAGCTAGATTTCTGGTAGCACCATGGGGGAGACGGGGCGGGCAGAGGGAGCTTTGCAGAATGCTCTACTTTATTTAAACCTAGCTATTTTTGTCATGTAAAATATGTTCAGAGGAAAAGACATCAAGGTCTTATCCCTGCATTTGTTCCTCACTCAAAAAAGCTCCTTTCTCCAATAGTGGTATGCACTTAAAACCCTAAAGTGGGGAATATAACCTAATAAAGTCTCAGAAACCTGAAAAGACAGGGTGGTCTTGATATGCCTCCTGGCTGATATTCTTAGGGTGTTGAGCTCATACCTGCTGGATGTTAAAAGCTTGAACTTTTCTGCATGACATAAAAAGAATGGCTGCCTGGCCCTACTTTTGTTGCTTAAAGATTGGTGACTCCATTCATTTTTTATGTTTGTCAAGAGAAGTTTCCCATACAGTAAACAAGAACTGCGCAAACAGTACCAAGAGCAAATCCCCCCACCTCTCAAACCAGAGCTCACCTTGAGCCCAGTTTTAAAGTTTTCCAATAACCCTTTTTCATGGATCTGTTGGAAGAAATGTCCATCTGGGTTCAGTTCCAAATGGGGAGAAAGACACTGGAAACATAGAGGCTGCTTGGAAAGATGGTTTAATGGTGTGCAGGACCACATGGTTTTGAGGTCCTGGGCAAAAAAGCACATGGGTGAGAAAGAGAGAGAGAGAGAGATTTATACCCTCTGTTGGGTTTTGGATTTGAGCTTGTATTCTGATTGGTTGTCATGCAGGGGTAACTTTGTAGGTTGCCTTTTGAGTCCCAAGCTTGGTTGAATCTTGCTGGGTGATGTAATCTCCCCAGGTGCCATGTGGTGAGTTCTGTTGCTAGATGGGTAGAGGCAGTGGTGGGATTCAGCCAGTTTGCACCACTTCGGGAAAACCGGTTGTTAACTTTCTGAGCAGTTTGGCAAAGTGGTTGTTGGAAGAAATCATTAGGGCAGAGAACTGGTTGTTAAATTACTTGAATCCCACCACTGGGTACAGGGCTAATCCTACCTTTGTTGGATCTTGGGTGAGGGCATTTGCTTATGAATAGACCTAGCGATCTCTTTATCTCTTATGTGCTGACATCTGTTGTGGGCTATTGAGAGTGTGGGGGCTATTGAGAGTGAGTCTGCTTCCTGCCTAAAAACATGTTTCTCCATTTCTCATCCAGGGAAGTATAATATTCTGCCTTTTTAATATTTCCTAGAATATTTCATTTTTCTAGGAGAGGGGTGGGGGCTAACTTCCTACAGATCTTTACCTCTTGCTTTGTAACGCATTAAAAACATTATAAGCATTGCTTTAAAATACATAACAGTTTAGGCAAAATAAGAAATTGTCAAACATCTGTATGGAATCATGCGTTGGATGGCGATAGTGGGGAGGAAATGGATCAGGAAGCTTTCAATGTCAAATCTACTTGCTTATTTAAAGTTAAAAACAATAATGTAAAAGTTTAAGGTTTTTTTTTTGGCAAGAGGGACTCCAGATTTCATTAAGAAGAGTTCTAGGGCTCATAAGCCTTCACTATCCCTCTGCCAGAGAGGGGAATTGATTTAGCCCCAGCTCTGCCTTCTTTAAGGAAGGCAGGATAGGCTAACAGACTCTCATATACGGTAACATGGAATTTAAGTCTCTCCCTTTCTAAATGGCTAGATCACCAATTCTAATCTAAATCCTCAAGAATAAATAAATAAATCATTCCAACCTTCTTTTGGGTGTTCTTGGCTCTGTATCTGTAAGCATACATTGAAAATGGACGGGAAAAAAATTCCCTTTCATTCCTTCAAAATGCCACAAGCTGATGCATTATATTTATTCATCGGTTTGATACCCCTCTTTTTCTCCAGAGGCTCAAGATAGTTACTTGGGCACCTCTCTTCATTTTATCTGCCGCAAAACAATTCTGTGAAGGAGGTTGGCTATGGGTTAGGCTGGATTACAAAAGGGTAATTTGTCATTTAGGTGAGATAGACAGTATAAAAATGTGATGATGATTGATGGTAATGGTGATGATGATGGTGATTTTAACATACGGCAAGGACATAGCATGAAGACATAAGCAAGAGTTTTGCTTCTTCTGCCTTTTGCCTTATGTCTTCATGCTATGTCCTTGCCGTATGTTAAAATCAACACCATCATCATCACCATCAATCATCATCATTTTTATACTCTATCTCACCTACATAACTCTAAGTAATTTTTCTAAATGATGCTATTTCATTGACATTTTATTCCCTGGTAAAGAGAGAAATTCTCTTAACTCTTCTCTTTTATTATTATTATTATTATTATCATCATCTGACGGGGAAGGTACTATAAGCCAAGAAGACATATCTCACATAATATCTGTCAAGCAAACTCTGCCTTTTCATACAACACTCCTATGATTAAAAGAACATGCATTTCACTGCTGCTTTAACTTGTATATTGGCAATCATAGATGGAGAACAAACATTTCATAGTATTTTCTGTTGGAGCCAGTTTGTGGTTAAAGCATCAAAATTGGAAGACTTGGAATTCCAGTTCTGCCTTAGCGTGAAGGCTGGTTGGGTGACCTTGAGTCAGTCACACACTCTCATCCAGTGGTGGAATTGAAATGTTTTTATTACCGGTTCTGTGGACGTGGTTTCGTGGGCGTGGCAGGGGAAGGATACTGCAAAATCCGCATTCCCTTCCCACTCCAGGGGAAGGATACTGCAAAATCCCCATTTCCTCCCGATCAGCTGGGACTCTGGAGGCAGAGAATAGATGGGGATGGGGCCAGTCAGAAGTGGTATTTGCCGGTTCTCCAAACTACTCAAAATTTCCTCTACCGGTTCTCCAGAATCAGTCAGAACCTGCTGAATTTCACCCCTGCTCTCATCCCACCCTATGTCACAGGGGTGTTGTTGTGGGGAAAACAGAACAGGAAATTGTGTTGGATATATTTGCCACCTTGAGTTATTTGTAAAAATAAAAGTGGGATAACAAATAAATATGTCAGTTATGCTTGAATCAAAGTGCAAGGCAGGTTTTAGGATTCTGGAGAAGATCCAGATTTCAGCCATCTATTTTCTTTCATCCCACAAATGCTTGCTCATGAAATAAGATAGCTTCTAATAATTAAAAAGATTCCTGTTAGTGATTTTGCTGAGAGAGGAAAGAAAAAAAAACCCAACCACACTTTTTGCCTTACTCCATATACATATACATATACATATACATATACATATACATATACATATACATACACACACACACACACACACATATAATTTTCTCAAGATATTCTCACTTTAATTCATTAAAAGCAATATAGCAAGGCAACATCATTAGAGCATAAACATAAATGGGCACAGATTATTTGGGAAAATTGTGTTTTCTTTAGACTCAATATATTGCTGAAGATGTTGAAACAGCACAGTCCACATACTGAAGCTTCATTAAAAAAAAAAAAAGTAAGTAAGTATGTAGGTATAAAGTAAATGAGCAGATCTTTGCATCAGGAGATTATGGGGAAAGTATGGTTGCATATCCCAATTATTAAACTGACCTGATTTTAAGTCTTCCATCGCCTTCTCGCAGCTGTATCATTAGGACATATTAAGTAAGAAGGGAAACAGATGAGAGCACAGGAACTGTAACATCCCAGCAACTCCTTTCTATTGGAGGCAGCCACAGGAGAGGCAGCAGCGATAGAAACAGCACCGATTACATGGAAGATTAACTCTGTCCCTTGCCATTACTTTATCCCTGAGAAACCCTCCCTGGGCTGTAAGAAGGAGAGGACAAAGCACAGCACGGACAATTGAGCATTAGGTTACAGTGGCCACAGCGTTTATCTACTACAGCTTTTATCCGCTGCAGTTATCACACATTTGGCTATAACATAGGACATGGATCCATTTGTTAAGACTGCTGGCCAGTTGTAGTCCCACCTAGCAGACTGTTCTATGTGGCAGGAGAGTGGATTTGACTCCAAAATGAGCTGACACCTTAGATCTGTCATCTAAAAGTCTTTTTTTTGAGGGTCTTGTTTTAGGCATGTGGGAAACCATAGTATGTTTTCTACCTTGCAGTAGAAAATAATACCTCCTTCAGGTTCAACTCAGGTTCTAGGGATTGCATGTACAAATCCATGTGATTTCCTTGACCACAAATGGAATTAGTTTGCCACTGCCTTTTTCCAGAATGTGTTTTTCCAGTGAGACCGGTCCATCAGGGCAATCTGGTCTACCCAAATATGGGACGGAGCATACTGTGTCCGCTTCCGCTTTTCAGCCCCAATCCAGGAGCCTTCGCAGGCAGTCACTTCTGCGACAAATTATTTTATGTTAAATTTAAATTTACCGACAAAGAAATAAAGGGAGACTATTGTAGCTATTTCAAGCTGTTTAGCTCTCAGAAGGGTATGGCTAGCTGATGAGAGCTAAACAGCTTGAAATAGCTATACTAGTCTCCAGGGGTGAAATCCAGCCGGTTCGGACAGGTTCTGGAGAACTGGTAGCAGAATGTTTGGGCAGTTCAGAGAACTGGTAGCAGAAATTTTGAGTAGTTTGGAGAACCAGAAAATACTACCTCTGGCTGGCCCCAGAATGGGGTGGGAATGGAGATTTTGCAATATCCTTCCCCTGGAGTGGGGTAGGAATAGAAATTTTGCAGTATCCTTCCCGTGCCATGCCCACCAAGCCACGCCCACAGAACTGGTAGTAAAAAACATTTGGATTTCACCACTGCTAGTTTTCCTTTATTTCTTTGTTGGTAAATTTAAATTTAACTTTTTCCAGAATGTTTTTAATTTTCCAGTCTAATGTATAGCTCTTGAATTTCGTGGGTATTTCCCATCCAAATACTAATAAGGTCTGATCTGGCTTAGCTTTTTTAGGGCCAATTCAGGTCACAGGTGCTGATATCTATTGAGCTTTTCTGCTTAAAATAATATTGCAAATACCACCAATATTCCTACAACATTTTGCAAAACAACAGTTTTGGACTAATCTTATCCATATTTACTTAGAAATTAATCTCAGTGAGTCACTATCAGGTAAAGGCTGAATCATCTATGTGGAACTGAAGCTTAATGGCCCAGTTCATTAAGTCCTATTATTTTCATCTTAGAATCAAGGTGTAATTAAATTGTTTGGAACTGAGCTCCGTTGAAATAGTGACCTATAATATTTAAAATGAAGATTTCACTTCCCATAGTCAATAAGTCCATAGTCAATAAGTACTCTAAAAAGCAGAGTTCAATTAGTTACACAGAGCAACATGAACTATTGCAAATTTAACTAAAAGCTCTTTGATATTTTATCTACTGCAGCTAATGCATGGGAGAATTATATTATTTAGAAAAACACAAAAATATGTCTCTGAATTACTAAAAATATAGATTGAACAAAGACATCCAAATATTAATTGAAAACTCTCCCATACTTTTTATATTGCTGAGACTAGACTGCCACCTGTCAAAAATGGTGTAGGGTCTGCTTGGCGAAGGGTTGGACTAGATGACCTACAAGGTCCCTCCCAACTCTGTTAATCTGTATACTTCACAATTTAAGGACAAAAGGCAGTGGTTATTCCACTGCTTGTCATATGCCCTCTTGTCACAAATGGACTTTTATGACTCCCTACATTTAATCTTGCATGTTTTTTTCTAAACCAGTAGCTGTTTAAAATTTGCTCCAAACCTAATAATACCTGATCATAGTGATTGTCCTTTGAAAGTCAGATAAGCCTATATTATTAAAAAGTAGGCTGCAGCTTTATGGGGTTTGATGGAGAAAATGTCACTTGAGATGACAGAAGGCATATTTAGACAAAAAATGTGTGTGTGAGAGAGAGCCTATAAACTGCACTACTTTTCATTATCTATAATCATGCAAATCTAGTTTTGGCAGCTAGGATTTTAGGAGTCAGTAAGGTATCTCTCTGACTGATGGTTGCTCTGTCTATCATCTTCCTCCATTATTTTGTCCGCATCATGAATGTATATAGTCTTATTTCCATTTTCTTTCTGTGCAGAAATACTGGGGAAAGCCTCTTTATATTCATGATTCCATTAAAAAACTGTTTTATTTTAAAAGAGAGTTTTCTTCATTTCATGTATGTTTATGGGTTTGGCTCTAAAGTTACATATTACAAATTGCTTGTTGTGAAAAGAACACAGAGTTCTTTAATGACGATCACATTTTTATGACATGGGATTTCATGCTGCCTGTCAGTATTACAACAATTTATATAACCACCCATCCATTGGAATAGGAGCAATTTATTTTTATTTTTTGATAGGGAAAGCAATATACATGAAATGCAAAAGGTAACAAGAGGTATGTTACAATTCCCTGAACAGGACAGAATATAAATAGAACAAGAATGGAATGATGCACTTCAAGGGTATTCTGTTTTTATATTTTTTGTTTGTTATTGCTAATTTAACATCTAAAGAAATACAGTTTATTAAGGGGGGGGGGAATGCTCCATTATTTTTTTAAGTCAACCAGTACAAGGTTGCTGATAAAATCCCTTTTAGCAATTTCATGCTACACAATTTCCTTTTGATGTCTTCATTTGGGAATAGAGTGTTTTTGGGACCAGCCACAGAGATGCTGAGAACAGAGATAGGACAAATAGTAGATACAAATACCGTGGTAGATCTGGAATGTGTATGAGCAAAACCTACAAGGATTTCTAGCTTCCATAGCAACAGCTAAAAGTCTCTCTTTCTGGCTGCTGAAATGAATAACTTTTGGGAGGAGTGATGGGAAGTAAGAGTGAATGTGACACGTGTAGTCTAGGGCTCAGTTTCAAGAATGAAAACAAATCCTTACTTTGACCAAAAGTATCCTTGAATTCTAAGTATATATTTATCTCACTAATCTAGGAATACACCATTGTTTTTCAAGCTGAAGGCCACTCATGTTGTTTGAATAGTGCATAGAGGCTGGACAAAGTTAATTTATATTACCTATTCACCTAAAGTATTACCATCTCTCCCCGTGTATTTAATAATTTCACCCTTTTGTCACACTGAAAGTAAGATTTTGGTAGCTCTCAGCAGTCTTTTGAGAGTTATCAATTGCCCTAATTATCTACATCCAGATGAAACAATTATTTCAGTGCACTTGTGGTTCTTGCTCACCTACATAGAATTATTATTTTTTTTAAAGCAGCACAGCCCAGAAGCTCAGGAATAGCCTCTTCCATTTTATAAGACTGTAAATACTCTCTTGTTGCTAGCTGAATTTGCTCCACTTCACAAATGTCAGGATGTTGTGTACAAAGATTGGCTTGTTCACCCTAAGCAAACAGCTGACTGGCATTGGTGGCTACCACTGCCAGGCATCTCACATTGAAGGACGTGCAAGGGAATTAGTTCCTGATTATATAGCTGTTGCTGTTAGAGTCTGTAACAATGTGATCTGACTAGATATAGAGCCACACTTAAGATTTGATGCAAGTTCTGGTTTAACTGATTTGGAACACCTGTTCTTGAGTAGAGCTGTCTGTCAACAAGGAAAAGCTTGCCACTGAAGTTCTGCCATTGTTCCAATCCCTTCTGTGTGTATGTGTGTGTAATATTCAAGCCTAATTATTGCAGGTGAGGGTGTACATTTGGGGAGAAAGGAAGAAGCAATTTACAGCTAAATTGGCTCATGGCCAGTTATTTTCTAAACTATGCTGCGGATTCAATGAATTTTCTGGAAAACTGGAAAAATGTACTTTCTGAAAAGAGGGCTTGCTAGGCACACCAGCAAGTGTGGGAATATGCTTTCAGAAGAATATACAAGCTCCTTTTGTTGTCAAATAATACTGTAAATTCTACAGTTTCAGTGGCACTGATTATTTTGCCTTTTTCACTCCCCAAGTTCTATCGTTTAGGACTTTTCTTTCTTTTTTCTCTCTTTTTCACATCAACTGAGTCTGGATGCTAGTTCAAGTTGCATAATATAGAACAGGTGTGTCAAAGTGGCCGCCCACAAGCCGGATGCATCACACGCAGACCATTCCCACCCCAGCTCCACGAAGGGAAAAAAATGTCATGGGACTGCAATGTGATGTGGTGAATTTGACACCTGCTATATAGAAGAATCATTTGTGTGCAGAAAAAAACATGATCCAATGTGGCACATTCTTGTTTAGGCTTCCAATTCCCCATGCTCACTTTCAATCATATCTCCACTCTATTTCCATTTCCACTTCCAATTCTCTGATCCCCTGTCTTCACCCTACTCCTCAGAAATCAGTTACGGTTCTGTGACCATATTTCAGATCCTGGTAACATACTTTGTGGCTATCCTGTGACTTTATCCTGATTTTGCCTACAATGTGTGAGAATTCTAGAATCTGATTTCAGTATTTCACTATCTATTGGCCCTCAGTGCATGATAGACTGGTGGCAGTAGTGGGTTTCACTTACCTTCGCTACCGGTTTGGAACTGTGAGCATGTGTGTGTGTGCATGTGCAGAGCATCTGTGATGACATTCCGGGCAGGTGGGCGAAGCCTCCCACCGCCGCCGCTACCAGTTCGCCTGAACTGGGGCAAACCAGTAGAAACCCATCACTGACTGGTGGGCATTTACAGGAATAGATCAACCATGTTTCCACTTGAAGCATAATAGTCTGAAGGAATTTCAGACACTTAGTCCTTTTTTGGGGAACAGAATATGTGGGTGCCAAATACCCTTCAGAAAAACAAGTGTATGTGAGAGAGAGAATGAGAGAGAGGAAGGCAATAACAGAAACAGAATTATTATGGCTGGCCTTGAAGATCTATCATATACCTAATTGACAGGCTAAGTATTCATTCTACCATATGAAGTGCTGCACCGGCTTTGTAAGCATCTGAGTTGCGCCACTCTCTCTTTCTTCTCTCTCTTTCTCTCTCCAAACTCAGAGAACTGGCACAGCAGATCCCTAGAAGATTGCTTGCTGTGTCAAATAAAACACCTCTTTCTTTGCCATGTGCCTAGAGACAGAGATATATGAGAAGCTATAAAAGCCTAATTACCAGTAGGTAGTCATTTTTATTAATGTCTCTAACTCAGAAAATAAGAGGAGGGAGAAGGAATGGCACAACTGAAAAGCATGATAAAATAGGAAGGGGCGCTCCCCTGCTTTTAATTCAGTTTTTGAGGCTGAGTTTGTTAAAGGAGAGTGTGTTTGGAAAGAAAATATTTCTATAGCTGCTTACCTCTGCATATTTTATTACCTATTAGTTGTGCATGAATTATGCACAGGCAAATAAGTATGGAGAATGCAGTAGGAATTTTTAACATTTCAAAAGGCTCTCCTCATCATTATGGGAGGCAACAGACCCATATCTGCTCTTCCAGATCTTTTGAGAATGGAGCTCTATAGCCCAGATTGCAACTGAAAGCTTTTAGCTTTTTGACACATACTACTTTTATAGTCCGTCACTGAAGTGGGTTAAATATTTTAATGGATCCTTCTGAGAAATAAAATAATTAGCATGGCTTGCATCCCAAAAGGTAACAATTGGATGTTTTATTTCTTTCAAAAATGAAAGACTTTGTCTGACAACATTCCAACCTGAGGAATTCAATGCTGTAAAAGTAGAATATCTCCAGAGTGGAGGACTATTTATTCTAAACAAGCTACTAGGTAGCAAATAGAATTCTGGTATTCTCAAGATATAGTATGTTTAGGCAGAATGACAAGAAATGTTTTAATTGCTGCAATTGTTTTGTGTTTTTTTGGGGGGGGGTGTTGTGGGATCCTCATCTGTGTGATAAGGAACGTCAAGTGTCCTTAAAGTTAAGCTTGATTTCTTGCCATGGATAAATCCTTCTGATTTCTTGATCACAAAACACAAGTGATTTACTCCCTTTTGGGAAGTAAAGTTCCCAGCTGTGGGATTTCCTTCTTGTTTTCCATCGAGATCCTAAATTTGAATCTGTTTAATTTCTCAAGATTAGCAGGTCAGTTGAGTCATATTTTGCCATAGATCAGAGTTTCTCAGCCTTAGCAGCTTTAATGTTAAGTGGACTTCGGCTCCTAAAATCCTAGCAGTTAAAGTCCACACATCTTAAAGTTGTCAAGGTTAAGAGAACTGTAATTACTTAGGTACTGCTTCAAATGGAGCCATGATTAGGACTACAAGCGATAAATCATATACAAAGAGGAATCAAGGTTTGTTTTCAGGCTTTGTTGTCATTTCTGCCACATTAAGTGCTTTCTTCTTTTTAAAAATGTTTTGCTTCATTGACCGTAAAGAACTAAGGATATCATGGGTTTCCTGTCAGAATTTCTCCAAATTAAATAATTAGTAGGATTGTTCCAGAATAATTCCTGGCTGTGAAAAGAAGAAAACCAACAGATCGGGTGTTATATATACATGAGAATTCTTTGCAATTTTGAAATGACTCACAAAATAATTTAAAAAAAAAAACATTGAGAGGATGTTTTTGGGAATTTAGGCCCTATTCCTATCCCTTCTTTTCTCAGCTTTGCTATGCAAAGCTTGTAAAAAAAATAATAATGCTGCTGCTGAAAGTGGATACTTGGTCTGTATCATTTCAACATCTCTTAATTATTATGTTTTTTGAATGGTAAAAAAAGCAAATTGAAATCAGTGGAACAAGGGATCTTATGGGCAGCAACCAGAGGTGATATTCAGCAGGTTCTGACCAGTTCTGGAGAACCGGTAGTGGAAATTTTGAGTTCAGAGAACCAGTAAATACCACCTCTGGCTGGCCCCACCCCCATCTATTCTCTGCCTCCCGAGTCCCAACTGATCAGGAGGAAATGGGGATTTTACAGTATCCTTCCTCTGCCACACCCAGCAAGCCATGCCCACCAAGCCATGCCATGCCACGCCCACCAAGCCACACCCACAGAACCGATAGTAAAAAATTTTGAATCCCACCACTGGCAGCAACATTCCCTGGCACCATATTGCCTACTCTTTCATGTTCATCACTTGCTGTTTTACAAATGTGTGGTTCTATGTCGAATTGATTAAAGCATCATACACTACAATAAAACTGAGTAGCATAATTTATCATAGGAAGAATATAGCGGGCACAGTTTAGATAAGTTTAGATAAGTTTAGACAGAGTTTAGATAAGTCTTCAGTACAGCTGCTAAATTGTGAACTACATTGAATCTCAGAAGTGGCCATAGTATAACTGGATGTATACAATAATAAAATAAATTGAAGGCAATACCCAGGCAGTTTGCACATGGCCTCCTGAAGTTAAAGCAATGACATGCGAGGAATTCAAGGCAAACAGGAGGTTGGTACTTAACAAGCAGATCTGAGAAGCCTGTGCAAAATCTAGTTGCATTCTTAATTAACATGTATTGACAAAAGGGATTTGCTTAGCTGAACAATTATCATGGTTAACAACTATGCTATTAAAAATAAACCCCAATATGTTGGTTTAGTGATGAACCCGAGGCAAAGTAATTAAGTAGAAGTATAACACTGGTGTTCCCGTCAGGATTACTCTCTTATGATCTGAAACAAGAATTCCTTTGACATACTTAGAAATGTTGAATTACTGAATGTTGGCTGTTACTAATCCTTGGGCTTTGCTTCAGCTGAATATCGTATTCATATGTCAGGGATATTTAGATGTAATTTCAAGCATTCTAGAAACAGATTACTGTCTGTTAAATCAAAATTAATATTAAGAATCACTTGGAAGCGATTTCTTTAGACTGAGAGGAACACATGATTGAGAACAAATAAATGATGGGATTCTATTTCTTTAAGCAGGATATATTTAGCAGGTATTGTGGAAAATATCACAGCTTAATTAGGGCATGCAGCATTTCAAACTGAAGCCTTGTCATTTCATATTTTAAAATTAAACATTTTGGAGAAGATGCATAAACAGGAAAAAAAAACAGGACAAAGAGGTCAAATAATAAAAAATGAATATGTGACTGAATAGATTTACAAATGTCACGGGAGTTAGTTTTTCAATATTCATTAATTAGCTCATAATGAGTCATTGATTATATGTTTCAAAAGAGTAAAATATCTGTTAAACTCTAAGCATAGCATTAGTGCAAATAAACAATCAAAACTGTATATTGTATCAGCTGATAGCTGTTCAGTAGCTCCATTAAACAAGGTGCAGTTCTATTGGGTTTGGAGGGTCTTCAAAACAGCCATTGGACTATTATGCAGATCCTAAACTCTGCAGACCCTAAACCAGGGGTCTCCAAACTTGGCCACTTTAAGACTTGTGGACTTCAACTCCCAGAATTCCTCAGCCAGCTTTGCTTTGCTGGCTGAGGAATTCTGGGAGTTGAAGTCCACAAGTCTTAAAGTGGCCAAGTTTGGAGACCCATGCCCTAAACTCAGGCTTCAAGCCACTGAGGATGTCCAATTCTGAGCCAGTTTCTAAGTAAACAGACCATACTTGCTTACTTGACAAATTATAACAATACTCCTGCCACATGTCCTTATCAAAGCCCCCAATCTCTGGGTCTTCCCAGATCTGGCCAGTGTTCAAAACACAAATAATGACCATAACAATACAATAGAAATACTTTCAAAAATGGCATACATTAACATAAAATAAAGGGTGAAGGGGCAGAAAAACCATGTGCTGGATGAGCAAAAATTAACAATAATAAGGGAATCAGCCATCCTTTAAATAGACTAGAGCTTTTGGGTCACCCAGTCCATCTTCTCATAACATCATCTTTCAGCAAATAGAGAGAGGGATGGAGACTTTTTGTAAAAAAAATCACCTGGCCGACCCATAGACTTCTTGCCTTCCCTTCTCTGGATGTTGCCATGTCATGCAAAGTCAGATCTTCATCCTGATGAGTTATTTTTAAAAACGGTGAACTTATAGCTCTTCTGTTTCCTGAGATCCAGTTTGGTGTAGTTAAAGGCATAAGACTAGAAACATGGACACCATGAGTTGTAGTCCTGCCATAGGCAAAAAGCCCTGAGGATGATTTTGGACCAATCTTTCTCTCTCAGCCCTAGGAAGAAGGTATCACAGTTCCAAACCAAACCAGCAAAGGAAGAGGCCACACTGTGAGTAGAATGGGTCTCTTTACTGGAGTCTCAGCTTGGCACATGGTGAACAATAGAGTAAAAGGGTTTCTAGCCAGCATTACTGGCTTCTGCTAGCCAGCTGGCTATATGGACTCAGCATTCTCCACCCTCCTGGTTGCTCTTGGTTGGCTCCAGCAAGTACTCTTGCTGCAGCCCGGTTGCTCCCTGGCCGGCTTCAGCAAGTACTTTTTTGGCCGGGCTCCAGCAAGTACTCCTTGAGCTCGGTTGCTCTCTGGCTGGAGAGCACAATCCGTTGACTGGTGAGGTGGCAGAACGTCACACTCCTTTTTGCTGAACATGTCTGCTAGGTCAGCATACTCCGAGGGATATGGGAGGCTCCCAGTTCTCTGATGCACTGGCACTCCAGGGCAAGTCGTCTCCCTACAGATGTGTTCGTGTGGTGGAGGGAAAGGGCCCCGGGCTATCCACAGTTTCCTATCTCCACCTTCCCACCATATGGTTGGGCCCCATTTGTCCAACCAGGCCAGGCCCAGGATCACAGCTTCGGTCATTTTTGGTATGACCACGAAGCGAATCATCTCCCAGTGCATAGCCATCTCCAACCTTACTGGCTCTGTAATGTGGGTGGCAGGGGCTCCCCCCAGCAGGGACCTGTCCACCTGCTCGAACCGCAGTGGATTGGCCAACCGCCGTGTCCTAATCCCCAGCTCATTAACTGCCGACAAGCTAATCAGACATCGGGTGCATCCAGAGTCAATCAATGCCTCAAACTCTCCACGAGCCTTCCTTCCAGGGGCTGTGAGACACACTGAGATCACAAAAGGTCGGATGGGGGCACTCACCATCGGATCTTGGTCCCCCTCATCGTCACTGTCACCTGGGATCTGCGGATGCTCTGCCTCTGCGAGCGTCTCCCCCTCGTCTGGTTGGGTTGGCAGGACCTCATCCATCTGGTGGGCTGCTCTGGACTTCTTAGGGATCTTCCTGGTTTTCTTCTCAGTTTTCCCTGGTCTGGAGTCTTTGTTCTTCCCCTTCGGTGTGGGGGCCGGACACTCAGCTGCCTGATGGCTGGGCTGACCGCATCTAAAGCACAATATAGGCAGGCAAGCAGGCCAATCTGGGGCTCCAGCTGGGGGCTTCCCCATGGGTGGGGATGTGCGTTCGACGGTTGATTGTGATTTAGGAAACCTATGTGGCCTAGGTCCCAGGTCCCTCTTGGGGCAGAACTCCCTCAACTCGGCATCTAACTCTGTAGTCACTCGGTACCACTCATTTAGTTGAGGAGGCAGGCCATGGTATGCACAGGCCTGCTGTAGGCCTCGATCAAGACCCGCTTTGAATCGATGAACCAGAACCTGTTCTGGCCAATGCCGTAATTTGCTGGCAAGCCGGCGGAACTCCCATATATAGTCCAGCACCTGGCGAGGCCCCTGCTTTAATGCCATCAGCTCCTCTTCAGCCCTCTGGGTCTGGGTCACATCCTCAAAACGGCATTGTAAAGCGTCCAGCAGCAGGTTGACATCTCCCAACTCCCGAGCATTGTCACTGTACAGATCCGCTACCCAGTCTGCCGCTTCCCCATCCAGGGCTGCTGTCACCGCATCCACCATGGCCCACTGACTGGGGTATAAGTGTGCATAGCAGTTCATGTGACTAACGACCTGGCGCACAAATAGAGCCAATCTGGCAGGGTCCCCATCATATGTGGCCCTCAGATGTGGTGGGTCCCTGGCCCATGGCTGCCGCCGCCAGTAGTCTAGAGAGGCCCCTTTTCCTGAGGAGGCTACACCAGACAGCTGATAGTCAGGGCTGACTCCTGATAGTTGAGGAGCAGCTGTGGCATTTTTTCCCCACTCTTCAGTAGCCTGTACTGCCAAACCTTCCAATGCAGCCCCCTCCGCTGGTCCCATGTCAGACTCCTTTGCTGGTTTTTTGCCCATCCCACTGGTTGGCACCGACATGCAGTTGCCTCCGGAAGCAGCAAGCAGCCCCGACAAACAACTGATTCCGAACAAACTGACAAACAGCCGATTCCGCAAAACCAACCAGAATCAGCACACAGCTGCCAACGATCATCTGCTCCCTACGAGCAGGTTGGAAGCAGCTAGCAGCTCAAAAGGCAGAAGAAAGAGGGTGAGGAATGCTGGCTACCTGTCACAGTTCCAAACCAAGTCAGCAAAGGAAGAGGCCACACTATGAGTAGAACAGGTCTCTTTACTGGAGTCTCAGCTTGGCATGTGGTGAACAATAGAGTAAAAGGTTTTCTAGCCAGCATTACTGGCTTCTGCTTACCAGCTGGCTATATGGACTCAGCATGCTCCACCCTCCTGTTCCTGGTTGCTCCTGGCTGGCTCCAGCAAGTACTCTTGCTGCAGCCTGGTTGCTGCCTGGCCGGCTCCAGCAAGTACTTTTTTAGCCAGCCTCCAGCAAGCACTCTTCAGGCCTGGATGGCTTCTGAGCTGACAACAGCTAGCTTGCCTTCCTGGCTCCTCTTCCAGCCTGAGTCCCATCACCCGACAGCCATCTGTGGCCCCATACATCCCCCTCCCCCTATGCATGTGTGGCAACTCCGAAACAGCGCATTGTGGCCACTCGAACGTTGACAGAAGAAAATAAGAGCAAACCACTTCTGAAAATCTTGCCAACTGTAGGGACATATCCAAGCACTTGCCAGGAGTCAAGACTGACTTGAAGGCACACAAAGTTCTGTTGCCTCTCCATCATCTCTGTTATTGCCTTTCCTGTATAGAAGATGATTGATCCAAGCATCTCTCTGCACAGTTGAGAGCTTTTATTTTATAAATTGCTGTGCATCCTGCATAGTCACCCTCTCCTGAAGGTGAACATGGTCTCCCTGTTCTCAGAGACAGAGCTTCCACTTTCCAGATAATCGTAGATGACTCTTGATGTGCTCTACTCTTGATATTTTCACTTAGGTGAAATATGCTGTAACCATACTATTAAATTCTATTCCAAAAGGTTTCCCCTGGGTATCTTTTGTCATTTTGACTAGTGTATGTGCATAAATTTCTGCTAAGAGAAACAGTGTGAGTAACAGTTGTCACATACACACCAAACACTGAATAGCTCTTGGGAGACCTTTTGATGGCTCTAAAAGCAGCTAGAGGCAAGAATGCCAAGCTTTCTATTACTTTCTTATTAGAGGAACACAAGCAGAAGAAACATTTCAGAATAATTGAGGAAAATTAGACCCAAACAAACACATCCAAGTCTATTTATCTATATGTGACAAACTACCTGGCTATATGTCAGCACTGGTTTACCAGTACACTTGCATCAGAACACTTGCACTCTTTTAATACATTTAGATTATGTTGGATTTAAACTAGATTAACACACTATTTTCAAGAAAGGAAAAAGGGGGGAAATGTGGGATAGACAGTACCACAAAACAGATTTCCAATTGACTGACCATCTTTAAGGGAACTACATTAACATGGAGGGAAGCATGGGATGGGGTATCTCAAATTCAGGGGTGAAATGTAAAATTAGTTACTACCAGTTCTGTGGGCGTGGCTTGGTGTGTGTGGGGTAATGTGACTGGGTGGGCGTGGCCAACTTTTTTTTTTTTATAGCTTTTCAAAGCATTTTTTCTAATGCTTTGAAAAGCCTCTGCCATCAGGAAACTCAGCTGGGATCGTCAGAGACTTTTCAAAGCATTTTTTTACCACCTCTTCGGCCAAGAGGTTGCAGAAAAAAATGCTTTGAAAAGCCTCTGACGATTCCAGCTGAGCCGTGCGATCACCAGAGGCTTTTTTTAAAAAACTTTTTTAAAAGCATTTTTTCGTCAGAAGAGGTTGTAGAAAAAATGCTTTTAAAAGTAAAAAAAAAAAAAAGCCTCTGATGATTCTGTGGCTCAGCTGGGCATGGGGGGGGGGGCGCAGGGATTTTTGCTACACCCGCTGCCATCGCTACCTGATTGGGTGATCTGGTCCGAACCGGGAGCATTTCACCCCTGCTCAAGTTTCTCTCTTAGGTCCAATACTCTTCAACATCTTCATAAATGATCTAGATGAGGGCATAGAAAGGGAACTTCTCAAATTTGCAGATGACATCAAGCTGGAAGAATTGCTAATGCTTTGGAAAGTAGATTCAAGATTCAAAAGGATTGTGATAGGCTTGAGCATTCGGCCCTATCCAACAAGATGCAGTTCAGTGATGAGAAAAGTAAGGCAATCACTTAGACAGGGGGAAAAAAAATACACAGATATAGAATGGGAGATAGCTAGCTCAAAAGTAGTAACTGTGAGAGATTCAGGTTTCCTAGTGGACCGCCACTTAAATATGAGTCAGCAATGTGCTGCAGCTACCAAAACAGCCAATGCATTCCTGGGCTGAATTAAAGAGCATCAACGTCACAAGAAGTGATAATACTGTTTTATACCACACTAGTGAGGCCACACTTGGAATACTGTCAGGGGTGGATTTCACTTCCTTTACCACCCGTTCGCCTCACACGCGTGCATTGTCTGTGCATGCACCCAGCCTTCCGTGCATGTGCTTTGCCCGCTCACACCTTCCGCGCATGCACCCGGCCACAAAAATATGCCTAAATAACACAACTTGAAACCGGGGCGGGTGGGAGGATGGGCAGGCCCACTCGTGATCGCTGCTACCGGTTCTCCCGAACTGGTGCTAACCGCCTGAATACCACCTCTGAATACTGTGTCCAGTTCTAATCACCATGACACAAAAAAGATGCCGAGAGCCTAGAAAGTGTGCAGAGAAGAGTAAGAAAGATGATAAAGGATCTGGAGGCTAAATCATATGAGGAACAATTAAGGGAACTAGATATGTCTAGCCAGCCTATAAAAGAGAAGGGTTAGGGCAGTGATGGCTAACCTTTTTGCTGTTGCGTGCCACAACAGGGGGGATTGAAGGGTTTGCATGTGTGCATGCCCACACCCACAATTCAATGCGCCCCACCCCCTGCGCATGCAGGCGCAACTCCCCCCAGTGCTCCCCCTGTTTTTGGCATGTGATGGCCTGGTGGGCTCAGTAGGCCCATTTTTTGCCCTCCCCAGGCTCCAGATGCTTTCTAGGAGTGAAAACGGCCTTCCTCATCCCCTTGGAGGCCCTCTGGAGGCCAGAAATGGCCCATTTGCCAACTTCCAGTGTGTCCAGAAGGCCCAAAAATCAGTTGGCCTGCGTGCTCAAGTACGCTGCAGCTGAGCTAGGGCAATGCTCGCGTGCCCACCAATATGGCTCCGCATGCCACTTGTGGCACGTGTGCCATAGGTTCGCCATCATGGGGTTAGGGTGACATGATAACTGTCTTCCAGTACTTGAGAGGCTGCCATAGAGAAGGGGGGATTAACTTGATCTCCAAAGCACCAGAGGGCAGGGGGTCTTCTGGGTTTGTGGGTGGTCCATCACTGAAGATTTTCAGAATTAAACTGGACAACTATTTGACTAGGAAGGGTTAGGTCTCCTGTGTAGAACAGGAGGTTGGACTAGAAGACCTCTGAGGTCCCTTCCAACCTTTTGATCCTATATTCTAATCTCTAGCTTAAAAATACAGTATTTATATCAGGACTCACCTGAGTGTTTTCATGATCTGGAAATGATTTTGCATCATCTTTAAAAAGGCTAGTTCATAATATTAAGGTCTGAATTACTTTCTTTAGTCTTTCTTTAGCCAATAGGAGCAACAGGATTAGAAAGAAGTGATGACTGTCTCAATCCATCTAAAACAGGGCTTAGAAATATTGGCATTGAATCTTAATTGTTCTCTGTATCACATGATTCCTGTTAATATGTGTGCCAAAATATGTCTCCAAGTTTAATTTCAGGAAAAAGAGGAGTGTGCTCTTCGCTTTTTTTTTCTTTTCTTTTGAAAAATTATTCTGTTAAACTTTTGGATCTCCCTTTTAACATAGCTGTTATTCACTCGGAAGTCACCCTCTTGCCCAGGCTTCCATATCTGGAAAAAAATACATAGTAAAAACTCCATAAAAATGTTTTGATGTAAGCAGAAAGTGGGAAACCAGGGCTTGGCTTCAAGGTGTAAGCAGAAGCATATCACTGAAGTCAGTATACTTGCACTGGCTACCATAAGCCTAACGAAAACGCAAAATTCCTTATTCTGCAATAAGAATATAATTTCTTTTAGAACAATAACAAATGTTTCTTTTTCCATCAAGTTCAATAAGTATCTTCAAGAGAAATGCAGGATAAATGTTTGGCACAATCCTAATTTCTGCTTCTCTGCCCTCCACCAGTAGTTAGTGGAGGGTCTACCATATTTGAAGGATTGGTAATGGACAAGATAGATGATAGATAGATAGATGTTAGATAGATATAAGAGAGATAGAAAGATAATCTAGCTATGTGATCACTAAGAGCTGATACCTATTTGATGGCATAAAATCAATAAATGGAACAATCTGGTTCCTTTTTAGCACTTTAGTGATCAGATTTTATCCCAATGAATCTGACTGCAGAGTTCATATGAAGGCTGACATATGTGAAAGATTACATAAACATTAGATTAATATCTATTCACCGTCAAAGACTAGAATACATATACCAACAGTAAGTATGAAAACCTGGAGACTGCAGAAACTATACAGAGCAATAAAAGCAGAGATGAGATTCACTTACTGTTACTACTAGTTTGCATGAACTGGTCTGAATCGGCTGAATACCACCTCTGAATAAAAGCTACATTATATGAAGGCTGGCAATAGCAATAAATTCTGCTTCTCTCATTGCCAAATCTTATTTTGCTTTAGTTACAAGAATGGCAAAGTAATTCTGTCCTTCCTGTTTTGATGAAAAGCAAGTACATGAAAACAATTGGCAGATGCCTCTGGCTTAATATGCCTTCCCACTGAATATGATCTCCTAGCAGGGGGAAAAAAAAGAAGAACAAATTACTCTTCTTCATGTGTGCTAAGGATGTAGATGGTTGCATGTTGGTAGCTGTTGAGAGCAACTTGTTTAGTCATCTGCAAAGTAGTCCAACCAACAGGTCACAGCTATGCAAATGACTTGTCTAGTAAGCTGTTTCTAAACATTGAACTAGTGCTTTTCTTAAAGAACGTTTAGACCGATTTCCAAAATTGGTTGGCCAACAAATCATAGATGCAAAAGAAGGTTGCAGATGATCTTTCCCCCCAGCTCCAACTAATGTTGAAAGGAAGTGGCAATGCTGGAAACGAATGACCAAGGAGTCCAAGTTGTGATTTTGTGGCTGATAGCATCTGGAAGTAGCTGGTGAATGGCCTTGGAGAATATGTAATTATGATTGGCTCACATTTATTTATTAATTATTTTATTTTACTTTATTTTGTTGAGTATGTATTAGATAATATATATAAGTATAAACACGATTATGAATGCAGGAAATGGAGACAAATAAATGGGGACAGTAGGACAGGGACGGTAGGCACGTTGGTGCGCTTATGCACGCCCCTTACAGACCTCTTAGGAATGGGGTGAGGTCAACAGTAGACAGTCTAAGGTTAAAGTTTTGGGGGTTTGGGGAAGAAACCACAGTCAGGTAGTGCATTCCAGGCATTGACCACTCTGTTACTGAAGTCATATTTTCTGCAATCGAGTTTGGAATGGTTTACCTTGAGTTTGGATCTATTATTTGCTTGTGTATTGTTGCAGTTGAAGCTGAAGTAGTCATTGACAGGTAGGATGTTGTTGCAGATAATTTTGTATACTACACTTAGTATACAAAAGCTATACTACGAAGGCAGTGTAGTTCTAAGTTTTCTAAACCCAAAATTTCAAGCCTGGTGGCATATTCTGTTGCAGCAGAGGAGTGGAGGACTATTCTCGTGAAATATCTCTGGACTCGCTCAGTTGTATTAATGTCCGATATGCAGTGCTGGTTCAACCAAGCCAGAACGGAAGAGCTTTCCACAATAGGGGAAAAACCACCTTAACCCACAATACATCCAATGATGATAGAATCAACAACACACAACTGATTAAAAAAAAACCTCTTTTCCCCAGTTGAAATCAAATTCCTCTGTAGTACAGGAGCAGTATTCTACCAAGACAATGGTGGACCTGTTCTATAACAGAGATCTAGTACAATTTCAGAAAAGTGCTAAGCTCATGCTTATATATTGGCCATGGAAGACCTGAAAGGGCTGATCCAGCATTATGTTGCTGAGATCAGATGTCCAGTCCTTTTTACAGCCTCAGCCGCCCTGAGTCTTCGGAGAGGGGCGGCATATAAATTAAATAAATTAAATTAAATTAAATTAAATTAAATTAAATTAAATTAAATTAAATTAAATTAAATTAAATTAAATTAAATTAAATTAAATAATTAAATTAAATTAGTCATGAAACCCAAATCCCAACAATTGGCGGGAGAGAGGGAATGTCTACCAAGGTAAAGTGATGATCTGGGCAAATCTCAATTTTGGATTACATCAGAAATGATACAGTTACTGAAGCATGATAGTCTGTACCTACTCACACAAAACTTGTGTTGGATGTAGAGGGGAAAAAACCCTATTTTAAAGCTGGAGCAGCTTGAATGAATTTTAATTTTTTTTCAAAAGTTGGACAAGTTGGACAAACTTGGGCATGTTTATGCCATAATTATGAGAATGAGCCCTAAATGCAGAACCTCTTGAAGCATGGAAACCTGCATAAGTCTTTGTTCACTCTTAAAATGCATTGTCAAAAGCTTGGTATATGTTATTATACCAAACACAGTCCACATCTTATTTCCTTCTTAACTATTTTCAAGGATGCTTCAATCTCATTAACATATTTTTCAGAACTGGAAAGTTTATTAGGATTCAAGCATTTTGGATAATGTATTTTGGATGATTTTCACATATAATCTTGCCCACATATGAAATCATTCTGAGCCTGCATTTGTTAAGGAAAAAAAAGACAAATAAAGGGAACCCTTCTAGCCAAGACATAATAGTTCCAATGTGCAAGGCTAATTTCCAAAAAGGTAGATATGTTGAGTCTTTCTTCAGGCGTGTTATTTTAATTCTTCCTGCTTTTGTAGCATACTTCGTTATCATTTCCGAACAGGCAGAAAGAGCCAAATGGCTTCATAAAAGCAGCTGGTTGGAATTTATGACGCTTATTACTTAACAAGTACAAATGTTTTAAAAATCTCATTTTACAATAAAATATGTAATTGTGGAAAGACACTCCTATGTCTGAATTATAATGTATTATTTTATACCTCACTGAACTAAGTCCATTCATCCTGAACAACATATCCAATGTGAAATAATATGCCATAATTCACGCTCTTTGGTATCTTATTGCTTAAACTATTCTTTAAGATGAGATACTTTCTGCCATGGTAATGCTTTGTATGGATCACAAGGAATCCGCATTATGTTTCGATGCCCATAAACTATCGGTAAATGCATATTTACAAGTGTTTATTATTATCTTTATGGTCCAAGACCAAATAACAATACAAAAGTTCCAAGGATATGCACCACACAAATAAACCAGATGAATTGACTTTAATTGGGAACTAGATGGCTTCTTAGAGCCATTGTTAATGACTGATATTTTGCCACTCTCTTAGAGGTATTTGTGAATTAATCTCTAAGTATTATAGCCGTGATCTCCTGGTTCTGCAACTAGGTGGAATGATGGGTGCTATTAATTCCATATGCCCATAGAGAATATAGGGCATATTCCAGGAGTAAAATATATATTTTTTACTACCGGTTCTGTGGGCGTGGCTTGGTAGGTGTGGTATGGCTTGGTGGACGTGACTTGGTGGGCGTGGCAGGGGACACTGCAAAATCTCTATTTCCACCCCACTCCAGGGGAAGATACTGCAAAATCCCTATTCCCTCCCCACTCCTGGGGGAAGGACAGCCGCACGAGCTGTCATGGGTGCACCTAGGTACACCCACATTACACCAATTCTCCGTGAGCTGCACTGGCTCCCTATTGGTCACAATTCAATATGTTGGTTATTACCTTTAAAGCCCTACATGGCTCAGGGCCAGGTTATCTTCAAGACCGTCTTCTGCTGCATAGCTCCCAGCGACCAGTAAGATCCCACAGAGTTGGTCTCCTCCGGGTCCCGTCAGCTAAACAATGTCGGCTGGCGGGCCTGCAGGGAAAGGCCTTCTCTGTGGCTGCCCCAGCTCTCTGGAACCAGTTACCTCCTGAGTCCGGACCATCCCCATCCTATTGGCCTTCCGAAAAGCGGTGAAGACCTGGTTTTTCCGGCAGGCCTGAGGCCATTGATCTCACTCTTGTGATCTGGCGAGATCCGGCCATGAATGGTGTGAATGAGTTTTTAATGTTTTTAATGTTTTTTAATTTTTCAATGTCTTTTTATTATTTATTTATTTATTTATTTATTTATTTATTTATTTATTTATTTTTAAATTTATATACCGCCCTTCTCCCTGAGGACTCAGGGCGGTGTACAGCCAGAATTAAAAAACATGAAATACAAATATTAAAAACAATTAAAATATATATAAATTTGGCCCAAAATTAAAAATACAAACCAATTAAAACATTTAAAATTTCTTCTTAAGCCAGCCCGGCATGCTGGAAAAAGTGTGTTTTAAGGGCACGGCGGAAGGCACTAAGGTCTTGGATTCTCCTTATCTCTGGGGGCAACTGATTCCAGAGGGTAGGTGCCCCCACAGAGAAGGCCCTCCCCCTGGGAGTCACCAGCCTACATTGATTGGCTGATGGCACCCTGAGGAGGCCCTCTCTGTGGGAGCGCATGGGACGATGGGAGGTCGTCGGTAGCAGCAGGCGGTCTCGAAGATAGCTAGGCCCAATGCCATGGAGTGCTTTAAAGGTGATAACCAACACTAATGATTTTTTAAATGTATTGTGAGCTGCCCTGAGTCTTCGGAGAGGGGCAGCATATAAATTTAATTAATTAAATTAAATTAAATTAAATTAAATTAAAATCTCCATTCCCACCCCACTCTGGGGCCAGCCAGAGGTGGTATTTGCCGGTTCTCTGAACTACTCAAAATTTCCACTACTGGTTCTCCGAACTACTGAAAATTTCCGCTACCGGTTCTCCAGAACCTGTCAGAACCTGCTGGATTTCACCCCTGGCATATTCCATGTCCCCATAGATGACAGTGAAATAGCACATGTGGACAGATTTGATTTCCATGTTCAAATGTAAGCAAGTAAGCATTCATGTAGGATGTTGGAATATCTACCCATTGTTATCCTTGTAGGTAGCATCACTTTGAGTTTTCTGTGTGTGGTATAAAAGTAACGTAACTGAGCTGTGGGGCTCTGCTTATATGCCTTGATCCCAAATCATAGTTTACATTTGGTCAATCCTTTATCAAGGCAAAGGGTAAATATTGCCACAGTATGCAAAGTCTCATCTAACTGCATTCCTCAGAGATGAATTATACACATGAAACAAATTGAGGTGGACTAGACAGGATCCCCCACACTGCAGTTAGCCTAAATCCATAACAGCATAGCCTCAAGTGGGACCCTAAAAATATTCAGCCTACTTCTAACCATTTCAGTGTTAGGGCTGAGTATGGATTATCAAAGATTTCAAGAATATTGCTTAAAAGCCTCCAGGTGAGATACCTCTTTGTATAAACACAACAGGACACCATATAACAGTTGCACTGGAATGTTGACTTTATGAAGTTACAGTTGTAAACATTAGGATTTGTATACTTAATAATTACAAGGGATGTTCTATGAGATTTTGTAGAGCTCTCTCATTTGGCTAACCCAGCGAGTTCAAAATTGGCAAGAGGTTCCATCAAAAGGGAAATAATTCTACAAAATTATTGTACTTTTGCTGTGCCATAGCTAAGCCAACAATAAATTGGCTCAGCTATTCAAAATTACCAGCATGTGGGATCATAGAGCCATTGTATTGTTTTGGAAGTGCTACTAATTCCCTGTTTGAAGATACCCTTGTTTCTCCAGATGTCCTCTGAAGGATACCTGGAGAATATCTGATGTCCTTTTTCTCTCTATGTTTGTATATAGATACATGTAGGTGTGTGTGTGTGTGTGTGTGTGTGTGTGTGTGTGTATGAGAGAGAGAGAGAGAGAGAGGGAGGGAGGGAGGGAGGGAGGGAGGGAGGGAGGGAGGGAGGGAGAGAAAGAGAAAGAGCTCAGTCCTTCCTGATTGAAATGAACATAAACTCAGCGTATGTATCAGTGGTGGGTTGCCCCTGGTTCAGACCGGTTCACAAGAACCAGTAGTAAAACTGGCGGGAGGCTCCATCCTCTGACCCCAACATCATCAGGAAGCTTCTGCACATGTGCAGAATCGTGCGTGGGCGAAGCAAGCGCATGCGCACAGCCCCGTTACGAACCGGTAGTAAAGGTGAGTAGAACCCACCCCTGGTATATATGTATGTATGTATGTATGTATATGAATTGGGAGACTTCTGAATAATAGGAAGCTGATCCACATCCAGTGTCCAATGGTACTGTTCTACCTCTCTGCAAAAGGTATTTCTTTAATGTTTAAAATACTTTCTGTGGCAGTATTACTGAGCCGTTATGGATGAAAGTCAAAGTAGGGTTATTTAATTAAAAAGGTATAATAGCGTAATGCTGTACCTGCACCTCTGTGTAGCAGCATGTGAGAGTCTGACCAAGAACAAAGTGTATTGTTCTTGCTTGGAAGATCAGAGAACAAGGTAAAGCACCTATTGTATGTCAACTTATTTCTGTAGTTTAGTAATCTATTAAAATTTACCTTGTTATGGATCACTCTCAGAGTAAATCTGATTCCATATCAGAAAGGTCTGTTATGTTTAAATAAATGCTACGCTGCATTAATATAGTATAAAAACATAGGCTTTGGAGAACCATTTTCAGCCCTAAGAATAACCCAAAGGCCACATGACCTACAAATTGTAAAAGCAAAATAAAACTAAAAGCTCTGAGCTAACTTTCTAGAACATAAAACATAGAACATAGAATCACAGGGCTGGAAGGAATCTCAGAGGTTTTCTAGTCCAAGCTCTTGCTCAAGGTAGGAGACTTATACCATGCCAGTCAAATGGCTGTCAGGTCTATTTTTGAAAACCTCCAGTGATGAAGCACTCGTAACCCCAGAAGGCAAGATATTCCATTGATTAATTGTTCTGTCAGAAAATTTCTTCTTACTTCTAGGCTATATCCCTCTCTAACAAGTTTACATCCATCATTTCTTTTCCTACCTTCTGGTACTTTGGACAATGAGTTAACCACCTGTTTTCTCTGACAGACCCTCAAGTACCGGAAGATAGTTTTCATGTCTCTACCTAATCCTCTTCTTCAATAAGTTAGACATACCTAGCTCCCTCAATTGTTCATGATATGATTTAGCCTCCAGATCATTTATCATCTTTGTTGCTCTTCTCTGAACACTTTCCAGAAGGAACTAAATATTACAATTAAAGGAGAAGATTGTTTAAATTTGACTTACTAATATAGAATGGAGGAAAATGGGGATGTAATTTTCTTCTTGGTAGTTCTTTGATTAGGAAATTGTTTTCTTTTAGATTGTTTTTCTGATGTTAATCCTTGCTTTTCTGGATGTTGATTTCTGGAAATGATGTGTTTTGGTCTTTCTGTTTCCTTCTTAGCTTTTTTATTGTTTATTTTTATTATTTGTAAATGTTTGTAAAGCTTGGAGATTTTACAAGCCTACACAACCTGGCTTTTGACAAGCAAAGTCATTGGGAAAGCCTGTAGTAAGTCACAGGTAACTTGATGTTATATCAGTGACCATGGGTGATTGTTTCACTAATGGCCATGGATAATTTGCTGCCAGATGCAAACAACCAGGTGCAATAAAACAACTAATTGAATTGTTAAGAGTTAAATTAGCTGTTTTATTCCTCAAGTCTATGCACAGGAATCTTCTCAGATTGATGGGTTGCACCTGAGTGAGACTAGATTCAGTTCAACAACTTTCAGGGAGGGTCGGACTCTTGTGCCCATGTAGGGATTCCAGACTAATTGCCCACTTGACTCTTCCTTCTGATTTGTCCAGTCTCTCTCCAATGTCTGCTTCATGACCGCAGAAGGACTGATGTCATGTGTCTAGCATGGTGTCATGATGTTTCACTTAATAATCATGTTACTTAGTGACAGAGTTGCCAGACTCAATTACAGTCCTTAAGTGAGGATTACCTCCATGTGAAATAGCCATCACAATTTAATTTAATTCAACTAATGCATTATACTGGAGCAGTATAGTTGGATCATTATCCCAGTCCATCCCTCTGATTGACACAGCCATCTGGCTTTCCATATAAACTTGAAGTTTGGAATTTACTGGTGGATAACTGTTAACAAATTTGCTGAAGCATCAAAGGTCTTCAAAACCCCACAATCTTTTTTCTAGCCCTTCTTCTTTGTTACTGGTTAGCTCCTTCCTTATTAACTCGGACTGTGTTCCCTAAAATGACGTTTCCTCCAACAAAAGCTGAAATTATCTAACACCGGTAAGATAACTCTCTTCAGTCATTTCCCTTATAGCGCTCCCCAATAAAAAAAAGGGACAATATGCTAATTAGTGTTACTCAGAAATAAAAAATGGAAGCAATCATTTATGGATGTATCCATGGCTGACAGCTTTATTAATCTCTGTAGCTGCTGTCACTTGATAAAGAATAACGTATAATAAAACCTCAGCAAAGTAGCTAATTAGACATTCTGCCACTGCTGCTTTGCTGCTCTTAGAGCAAAGAATCTGGTAACGAAAGCCAAAATGGAGGGAGGTGGAGAAGGAGACCCCAGTGATTTTATATGAGGGGAAACAGACATTCACAGAGACTCATCCATTAGTTTTGATGATTTAACCACATCCATATCACAGGAAAGGAAAAAGAAAGACACTCAATTCAGTGGTGGGTTGCTACTAGTTCGCCCCAGTTTGGGCAAATCGGTAGCAGTGGTGGTGGGAGGCTCCACCCACCCGTCCACATGTCATCAAATACTTTTTTAAAAAAAATATTTTTTTTTAGAAAAGTTTTTTTTATTATTTCTTACAAGCATATTATAAATGTACATTCTCTTATCCATAGTTAATCATACATATACATATATTTTCTAAAGAAAAAAAAGATTTTTTAATTATATTCGGGATTGCTCGTCTACCTTTTCTTCTCCCTTATTTTACAACAATCGTTCTTCTCCTTCTCTCTTTCCCTTCCTTCCCTTCTTCTATCCTTTTCTACTTTCTTCTTTCCTCCTCTCCTTCCTCTTCTCTACCACATCCATATCACAGGAAAGGAAAAAGAAAGACACTCAATTCAGTGGTGGGTTGCTACCGGTTCACCCCAGTTTGGGCAAACCGGTAGCAGCGGTGGTGGGAGGCTCCACCCACCTGCCCAGATGACATCGGATACGATCTGCGCATGCAGACCGGGCACATGAGCAAACTGGTAGCAAAGGTAAGTGAAACCCACCCCTGACTCAATTCATTTGCTTTTGTTTAGAGACATTGCTGGCTTGTTGATCATTTTGGTTGCCCCCCATAACCTATTCCCAAGACCAAATTCCTCAGCGAGCAACTCAAAGGTATAGGGAGAAGCAAGAAAGCGTAAAAACAATTTTGACTCTTCGGCACACAGAAATCAACATTACTTTTATTTTTTTAAATGTCTATGCCCTTGACCTCTTAAATTTAAACAAGCTGGCTGCCACTCCAGGAGTCTTAATGAACACATTTTAGATTAAGTATTGCTACTCTTTTTAATCTCAAATCTCAGTAGAGTACAAAATATTAAAATATGTTAAATTGTGTTTTCCTAGGAGGCTATTTCCCAAAACTGTGTAGAACAGGAGTGTCCAACTCAATTTCATTTGAGGGCTGCATCAGGGTTGTGTTTGACCTCGGGGGGGGGAGGGTAGGTGTGGCCAGCTTAATATCACTTGTGTCAGGGGGCACCTGTGGTGGCCCTAGCACTCTGTTAGTGAAAATGACTCCTGAGCTCTGTTTTTGGCTGGGATGACCTCCTGCAACCCTCTGCCAGTGAAAATGGAGCTTGGGAGGGCTGCGTAGGGCCCTTCCGGGTTCTGTTTTTGCCGGCAGAGGCATCATTGGCCAGATCTAAGCACGCTGTGGGCCAGATCCAGCCCGTGAGCCTTGAGTTTGATACCCCTGGTGTAGAACATGGCAGGATTTTTTTACGTGACACATGTCGCCCTCTCTCTCCCGCACACAGTTTTTATGTCATCCTTATTTAGTGAGAAATTTCTTTTTTTGAATTACACCTTGTCTACCTCACAGTCTTTCTGAATCAACATGAAAAGGTGATTTCTGATTCATTTCTTTGGAGGTTCCAAGGCATTGCTTTTCCCCCCTTTATTTTGTTAGAGAAAAGAACAAACAATAAGAACCCTGCACAAATTATGTGTATCAGGCTCCAACTCTTCTATCTCCCATATACAGTTAAATATTATTTCTTGTTCTTTCCCCTTATTTTGATGTGTGCAATATTTGCTTGACTGTGACATCAAATGCATGATTGAATTTTCCTTTGTTTTGGCAGGGCTCATCTGAGTGTGAATTCTAAGGCACAAGTGATGATAGTTTAGGATAACCAAACAGGAACAGGAATTAATTACTGCACATTATGGTGAAAACTTCTAGCTATGCGACTCTGAAGTTTTCAGACATGTTTAGTATAGCACTTCCTGGATTATATTACTACAGATAAACATTCATGCTTGAATGCTCACTCAGATGAAAGCCTGCCAGCTTATGGAAATGTGGCACATGCAAGGAATTGAGCTTTTTCTTAGTTTCTATTATATCATAGATATGGAGGAGGTTTCTTTACCTGTGCATTTCTCCATGGGAAAAATAAGCTCAGTGATGATCAGGACAAAACAAAAATAAATGTGTTTTCAAGAAGTCCTGTTCTATAACATCATTTATGGATGACGGATAGCATTTAACATTAACCAGATCAATTCCTTTAAATATCTTGGGCTCTCTGTTTTTATGTTTCTTTGTCTTGGAGAAACTGAGAAAAACTATGTCTGCAAAAGCTTAAAGTTGCTCAAATATAGCATTGCGTTTTGTGAACCAGAATGGCAAGAAGCATAATTTAACAGCTAATAAGATATATGGGGCAAAGGTATTGATTTATCTGATCCATGGAGCATGCAATTCTATAGCTTTGTTTGCAGCTGCTCAATCAAAATTTCTAAAGGTCAAGTTAAACATATCCCACTGCATCCTTAATTCTTTACTTGGGCTGGAGACTGACCTGATTCAATTGAGGCAGATATAAAGCTTTGCTGCATGAAATTCTGGTTTAAAGTGGTATAGATTGAGAGCGCCTTAACTTTCCTGATTTGGGGTAACAAATTTCCATCCTCAGGGATCAAGAAATAAATTTAGATTCAAGTCTCTGTGTTCAATATGTAAGTTCAGCTGGTTTCAGGAAAGAGCCCGGGCAGAAGTTAAATAGAATATTATTTTCAGATCTCCAGATTAGCTTCATTTTCTGTCTTTAGTTTATAGACTAGATCCTTCTTAGTAGTTCTCTATCTTGCCAACATCTTATGCCCCAAATATATATATTACACATTATGGCTAAGCATAATGTGCTGCTACTAGATAGATAAACCAATATAAACCAATATCAAAGATCAGGCCTACCATCAGTTTATACCCTGCTGATGAAAGCCCAGACACCAGAGGTGGTATTCAGCTGATTCAGACCAGTTCAGGTGAACCAGTAGGGTGGGTTCTGATTGACCAGCCTCAACCGATCCGAACTGGTTGAATACCACCTCTGCATAACAAGCCATTGCAATCCACTGTGAAAATGAGTGGCACAGTATAACATTGTATTTACAGGCTATGCAATAGCCTGTAAATACAATAGCCAATGAAAAATTCAAGTCACACTGCATTCAAGTCAGTGTTGGCTTCCAGCAACTGCCTGGGCTAGTCCCTGTAGCTTTCTTGGCAATATTTTGGAAATGGTTTGCTACTGATTCCTTCCTAGGACTGAGAGAGAGGGACTGGTTCAGGTCAGCCTGCTCACTTCATCCCTAAGGTAGGAGTAGAACTCATGGTCTCCCAGTGTCTAGCTGGATACCTTAACCATTATACCAAACTGGCATAGTGTCAGATGCTAGTACGTAATTGGTCATTAACTCTGAAGTACCAAGTACACTGCTAAGTGTTGTAGTTTTTTCTGATGGTACTACATTTATTTTAATCTAAATGTAATAAAGTTTTTTAATCTAAAAATGGTTTCTTATTTTATTTTTAAATAATAAAACTATTAACCATAATACAAAATTATAGCTCCTGCTCCCAAATGCTCTGTTATATGACTATTTCTGAAAATATAGTTAAGATCTTAACTAGGTAATTAGTTAATGATTTCACAAACCCATGGAGAATAGGCCTATCTTCCACCAGCTAGGTGTTACCTAAATCTACTTCTAGCAGTTCAGAATTAAAAACAGAACTGTCATATTTAGAACATTTCTGATTGTGAGAAATGGACTGTGAAAGGATGATGAATGTCTATACTTAGCTTGTGATCTTCCTGACCACACTTGATGGAATAACTGTTGTTTTGATGCATAAAATCAATTTTTTTCTCCATTTACTCTGGGCCCTGGGCCTGATCAGAAACCATGTGCAAAAGTGGCATACTGATATGCATGTATGCATATGATATATAATGTGGTTTCCATTGGCTTTACCCATATTGGATGATGTTTCTTATTTGTATCTGCTCAGCAATTCAAAGAATTTCATAAACTGTCATATCACTATTTCAAACAATACCGTCAATTTTATGCACAAAGTTTAAACACAACATCTAGATTCGGTTTATTTCTCGATATGCCTTCCTTTTTCTTTGTTAGTCTGAATAAAATTAATGAACTTCATTAGGAATAATTTTAATTTATTCATAAGAGACAATGAAATAAATTACAGTAGATGATTTGCAAAAGTGCTTCAGTGCTAAGATGTAGTCTGAGCTCAGGCCAGTATCACAATCCTGAATGGATGTGAATGCAGAAGACATATCATTTGTTGTCTGGTCCTTTGAAAATGGTTGTATAAGATAGGTGCCAATCCAGAGACTCTGGTTGCATTTATTTGAAGTAAAATGTCAGTTCTGAACCTGTGTTATTTGTTGGAGGAAAATGGGTGATAAAAAAATAAACTATTCAATGAAAATGTAATTCCTGATTTTTGTCTAAAGGAGAGAGAGAAAGAGAGAGAGGGAGGGGGAGGGAGGGAGGGAGAAGGAGGGGGGAGGGAGGGAGAGAGGGAGGGAGAGAGAGAGAGAGAGAGAGAGAGAGAGAGAGAGAGAGAGAGAGAGAGATCAAAATACCTGCTTTTAATTTTTGAAACTCAAATTGTAAATACAAATGATTCCAAAACCTCAATAATATTTTCTCCTGTTTTCCCAGTTAGTGGTATATGATTACTTGTACCCTGTATTTTCTTCATACTCCAAGTTTGTGTGGAGAGATCTGAAGTTTGAAATGGCAAACTTCAGTATCTTATTTTCTCAGAAGTTGTCCCCAGTAGAGGACAGAAAGAAAAATTGTTACAATTTCTTTTTACCTTCATCCTCTATCAAAATCATACTGGAGTAAGTAGTCTTACCGTGACAGAAAGAAGGAAGGATTGAAGAGAATTGGTCTAGACAATGACGTTGTCCACCTACTGAGATCTTTGTTTCCAATAGCACATTTGGTTTTTTCCCTTCAACCCTTTATCCTTTGACTGGGGACATGAGGAAGCATGACTAATGCTATCTGTAGACCAATTCATTGTTAGGAAAACCTTCCTTCTTCTTTTTCAACACTGCATGAAATCACAATGAGATGTATTCATCAGTTCATCAGTAACATCACCAATAATCTCACTTTTGCGGATTGAATGTTCATCTGGTGATCACCAATGCGAGCACAGTACAGATTGCACAGAGTGGTGAAAGTATAATTTGAGAAAGTCCCATATTTTTAAAACTGATGCACAATCTTGTGAAATGTTACTGTGACACCATGCAATTTTAGGGATGATTTAACATGAGAATTCAAGGATCTGTCCCACCCTAATATAAAGCTAATGTTTGCATATAAGTTTTTTATTTTATTTTATTTTATTTTATATTGGATTTCTATACCGCCCTTCTCCCTAAGGACTCAGGGCGGTGTACAGCCAGATTAAAAAAACATGCAGAACAAATATTAAAAACAATTAAAAGATATATAAATTTGGCCCAATTAAAACTCATTTACCAATTAAAAACGTTTAAAACATTTAAAAACAGTTAAAAATTTCATCTTAAGCCAGCCCGGCTTGTTTAAATAAATGGGTTTTAAGGGCGCGACGGAAGGCACTGAGGTCTTGGATTCTCCTTATCTCTGGGGGGAGCTGATTCCAGAGGGTAGGTGCCCCCACAGAGAAGGCCCTCCCCCTGGGGGTCACCAGCCTGCATTGTTTGGCTGATGGCACCCCGAGGAGGCCCTCTCTGTGGGAGCGCACGGGTCGCTGGGAGGTCGTCGGTAGCAGCAGGCGGTCTCGGAGATAGCTAGGCCCTATGCCATGGAGCGCTTTAAAGGTGATAACCAACACCTTGAAGCGCACCCGGAAGACAACTGGGAGCCAGTGCAGCTCGCGCAGGAGCGGTGTTTTTAAATAGAAGAGTTAAGCACATCTTTATATTTTTCCCATAAGAAAAGATACAACTCAAAACAGAACACATTTTTTCCCTATTGAATAATGCCTTAATTTTATGGAAATGTGGTAGGGAAAAAATAAGATGAGCCCAACTGTATCATATTCACATTTGATGGCAACTGTATCATGTTCACATCGATGACACAATATTAGCATTTTGGAGTGAAATGAATGTATCCTTACACAGATAGAGTGTAACACTCATCTTGAATGTGTGATTGTTGTGTGCTTTTCATTCAATATGTAAAAGTCCTCATTATGTCCAAGTCATTACTACAATATATCCATAACACTCAGTTTATTGCCAATTGTTCATTACATTTACATAATAAATTTGATGGCAGAGGACCACTCTGAGTTATTAATTGCTCTTGTTGTTAACTATTGTGTATCTAGCTTTAGGGTTGCAGCCTCTGCAATTCCTTACTCAATACAATTTTGTTAATCAGACTGATCTTTATCTTCCAATGCAACTTGGTTGCAGAGCCGTATTTCATGAGCGTTTGCTTCCTTTGGAACAATTCCTGTGCTTTACTGAGCTGCCTTTATGTGGCTGTTTATTTTGAGCCTGCTGAGCTTGCAAGATGTTCTAAGATACACAATGGAAACCGAAGAGAAAAAAAGGTTGACTTTATGCAAAAGTGATGTTAACATTTTATGAACCAGATTAATGTTGGCAACTTATTATGATTGTTTTCTGTTCACAACAATGTGAACTCACATCTGCTAGTTCTTTAGCTGGTGATGACCTTCATACACATTGAATTCTTCCAAGGAACTTAGGATGTGATATGGTGTCAGCATAGTATATGTGCAGATCTGAGGAGTGCGGCCTTTTGTAATTGACAGATGGAAATGCTGTCAATGTGGACATACTAGCTCAAAACACCTAATAAAGCTGTATTACTGTTACTTCTCATCTTCCTTATTATCTATTTCCTTTGCTTCTTGTAACTATAACTTTGTTGTTTGAATCTCATGATCTATGTTGATTGCTTTTATTAATACCCTATTATGATTTATGTTGATTGATTATGTAGTACACTATGGCGATTACTGAGTGTTGTATCTTATGATTTATGATGACTGTATTTTATGATTATGGTCATGATTTATCACTTGTTGCTTGTATGTATACTGAGAGCTTATGCACAGGAGATAAAATCCTTGAGTGTCCAATCACACTTGTCCAATAAAGAATTCTATTCTATTCTATTCTATTCTATTCTATTCTATTCTATTCTATTCTATTCTATTCTATTCTATTCTATTCTATTCCATTCCATTCCATTCCATTCCATTCCATTCCATTCCATTCACCCTCCAAGGTTTTTTTGGTATGGTACCCAGTGTGCCAATAATTACTTGGCTCATCTCAGCCAGTTTATGCCATAATCTTTCAATTTTGATTTTCAGATCTCGATACTTGGTGTTCTTCTCTAATTCTTTGTCTTCTGTTCTGTAATCCCTGGTATTGCCACATCAATTATTCACACTTTCTTCTTTTCAATCACATAGTCATAGGATATAAGCTGTTCCACAAAAAAAAAAAAAGCCTTTTGCAATTGAGCGATGATGATTTTGTCAATGTCAGTGGTGTTCAAGTGGTACTCCAGATGTTTTGGGGTTGCACCCAAGAGGCCTATTACTATTGGTACTATCCTTGCTTTCTTTTTCTGCAGCCGTTCTATTTCTATTTACAGGTTTGCAAAATTCAGCTCCCAGATCTATGTTTAGTGTTCGAGTTTAACCAAGGTGTTATAAATTATTTGGTGCAGTCATGGTACTGTATTGATGTGTCAGGATTACAACTCTCAAATGCTTAAGAATTCATTTGTCACAAAGTGTTTGTGTTTTGTGTTTTGTCTTTAATTAAAAATTTAATAAAAAATTTTTTAAAAAAGAATTCATCTTTAATTAAAAATTTAATAAAATTTTTTTAAAAAAGATTTCACTTGTCATCCTAATATATTTTGAATGGAAGAGTCATGATTAGGCTTCTATTATAAACTTTTCAGATTCAGCTATTTTTGTGTCATTCTCTATTCAGATACAGGTAGACTTCACTTACCGATTAAACTGTTCGGCAACCATTTGAAGTTAAAATGGTACAAAAAAAAAAAGCTTTTTGATCAATCCTCACATTTACAACTGTCACAGCATTCTACGATCATACGATTGCCCTCAGGTCAGTGGTGAAATCTAAAATTTGTTACTACCGGTTCTGTGGGCATGGGTTGGTGGGGATTGGATGGGTAATGTGACTGGGTGGACGTGGCCAATTTTTAAAAAACTTCTAAAACCATTTTTTCTATAACCTCTTCAGCAAAGAGGTTGTAAAAAAATGCTTTCAAAAGGCTCTGACAATCCCAGCTGAGTTGCCTGATCGTCAGAGGCTTTTTTCCTTTTAAATGCCTCTGACGATTAGGCAACTCAGCTTGGATCGTCAGGCATCGTCTTGGATCGTCATCAGCTTGGATTGTCAAACTCAGCTTGACGATCAGGCAACTCAGCTGAGTTGCCTGATCATCAGAGGCTTTTTTTTCTTTTAAATGCCTCTGATGATCCAAGCTGAGTTGCCTGATTGGCAGAGGCTTTTTAAAAAAGCCTCTGGTAATCAGGAAACTCAGCTTGGATCGTCAGAGCCATTTGAAAGAAAAAAAGCCTCCGATGATTGCGCGGCTCAGCTGGGCATGGGGGGAGGCAGGGATTTTTGCTACTGGTTCTCCGAACCACTCGCCTCCATCGCTACCGGATCAGGCGATCCGGTCCAAACCAGGAGCATTTCACCCCGTCTCAGGTGCTTCACAACCAATGCACATTTACAACCACCAGAGTGTCCCATGGTCATTTGGCCACCATTCATGTCTTTTGCAACCAGCTACACCAAGTTAATAGAGAGGACCAAAGTAACATTCTAAGTCACAGTTGTGTGATATTTTGCTGAGCATCAACCAGTGACCAAATGACCAGTTAACCCCATTGTGGTCATATGATTTCCTGCTTATTGATCACAGTGCTTAGCAACAATGTTGCCAGTCCTAATTGTAGTTGCGAAGCAAAGTCTACCTGTATTGCAGGAGTGTAGCTGCTTATCATTCAGCTGCTCATCATTCAACTACTGAAGTGGAAATGGTCTTAAAACAAAGGCATCAATAAAGTTGGAAGACTCACCATTCTCTCCTTCATTACTATCTTGTCTGAAAGTTGATGGCAGTACCCATGAGAACTGAGATCTTCAGCTTCTGAATAGTTTTTATCCCAGAGCTATAACTGCACTCAACAATGAACTAAAGGGTCATCATCAGTGAGCTGTTGGAAGAGCATTACTTGGTCTGTTGTGTGGATGTTTGGGTGGTTTAGGGGTGGGGAATTGTGGTGGGTGTGTGTGTGTTTGGGGATTGTTATGTATGTTGGACCTGGTCTTTGGGTGTTAAGTGAATTTCATTGTATGGGTATACTGTGTATACACATAGAATGACAATAAAGTTATTATTATTATTATCATTCCCAGATTCAATTTATGAAAGAAGACAGCTGAAGAATAAACAGTGCATCCATTCCTTGCCATTTCTTATGGACACTCATAGCCAACAGACATAAGTGGAATCTAAATAATCTGAACTGGGTTCTTCTTAAAAACATGCTCTTTTAACAGCAATGCATGTAGCTAGATGTGTGTATTTGTATGGAAAATTGGGCTAGCTATCATGCCTAGTGTTAACGTGATATTAAAAGCCATCCCACTGGGATATCTGCACAGGCTAGCACAAATACCAGTTAGGATATCCTTGTGGTGACATTTTGATTTGGTAGTAGTAGCAGCAGCATAATTTCTCCTAAATTTATTTTAGGGATAAACAAATATAGATTTAAACATCATCACTATCAAAGTTAAAAGTAGAATTATTATACAGAAGTTATTTCCTCTTTGGTCACATCTTTTCTCCATGATAATAACCTAATTATGAGAGGGCACATAATATATTCTCTGTCTCTCATTTTACACAGATGACCAGTTGATTATGAATAATAAATTTGTATCTGATAATGTAATTACATGAAGTGATAGAATAAGGTATGCATCACCAGACTCCTGAGCATTTAATAGAATGATTGTCCCAAGGGCTTCCTTATGTTCTTTTCAGATCTCTCTGCTGCCATCAAATAGTTATCTAGAGTTTAGTAGCCTGAGTAAGGTAGCCTAAGCTATCTCTTTCCTTTTTCTCTTTTCCTCCCAGCCAGCAGTTCTATCCTCTTTTAAGCTTTTCCTGTCTCACCAGCCTTCATCATAAGGAAGGAAGTATTCATTGAACTCTCTATTAAAATTCTCCAGATGCAGCAATCTACCATTTTATCTCTGCTTTCCCATCAAGACTCACCTTCTTGGAAATGTTGGAAGAAATATCCTTCTGGGTTCAGTTCCAAGTGGGTAAAAAGACACTGGATTCATGAAAGAAGGTTTATTGGTGAACCGGATCACATGGCTTGAGTTCCTGAGCAGGAAAAAGGGCAGAGATGCTGACAGTGCCTTGGTTTTATGCCCTCTGTTGGGCTTTGAATTTGAGCTTCTATTCTGATTGGTTGTCAGACTCTCATGGGCCAACACAGGGTAACTCTGTAGGCTGTGTTTTGAGTCCAGGTTTGGTTGAGCCTTGCTGGGTGATGTAATCTTCCCAGGTGCCATGTGGTGAGATCTGTTGCTAGATGGGTAGAGGGCTAATCCTACCTTTGTTGCATCTTGGGTGAGGACATTTGCCTATGAATAGACCTAGCTATCTCTTTAACTCTTAAGTGTGGACATCTGCTGTGGGCTATTGAAGATGGTGGGGGCTATTAAGAGTTAGTCTGCTTCCTGCCTAAAAAACATGTTTTACCATTTCTCATCCAGGGAAATATAATCTACCTTTTTAATATTTCCTCGAATATTTCATTTTTCTAGGAGAGGGGTGGGTGCTAACTTCCTACAGAAGGAAAATGTAGATTTAAAATAAATTACTTCTCACTGGAGTCTCCTAGATCCTATGCAGGCTGTGCTACAACTTTATTAGTAACATTTATGACTAATAAATATAACAGTTATGAGTGATTGAGTCATAGCAGCGTTGGTCCATCAATCTCATAGCACAACATCCTACAGGCTTGCTCTGCTTGTTACTCTGGACCAACAAGTCTTTCTCTCATATAATTTGTTCAAAATAGGTTCAGTGAAGTCATTCATCCCATCCAGGGTTTTCAATGCATTATCAGTGATGTCTGCAGATGACAAATTGACTCTGTTTACAATACCAAAGATCGATTTTTTTTTCTTAAAAAAAAACACTTTAATATATGTTATCTCCCCTCTTCACATTTCCCCATCAGACACTTGACTGAAGGTATTTTATAACCTTTTTGTCCTTTATCACACGGAGAAGGGCTCCACATGCTCTTGTATCTGAGCTGCTGGGTTATTGCTTTGCTACGGGATTTTTTTTTCAAGAACCATCATTGATTCTGCGTGCAGAAAACCAAAGAGTGACTCCTTTTGTTGCCTCATCAGAAAATGAGGACCCATCGTCCTGCAGCTTTGTTGTGACAAGTGTAAATAATGGAGAAAAATACTTGACTACTACTAATACTTCTTAAAAAAAAAAAAAAGAGTTCGCATTGGTCCTTTGAGACTTAGATCACAGTAAATCATCTTCTTAGGGACAATTGGTATGGTAATCGATAGTGTGCTGCATAACTGTTCAGTTCCTTAAGTTGCTGCACTACATTCCCTTTTGATGTGTCCATCTGAACAAAGCTCTTTGAGCGAAGAGAAACAAATCTGCTTAGTGGATGAAGACATGGCCTTTTATGTTAAGATTAGTATTATCTTTACAAGGCACTCAGCCTTACAGTGGATCTGTAATCCAGCGAACATTTTAAACTGCTTTCTTTCATTATTTAGGATTTCTATTCTGCTGATGCGAGTGCTAATTATTCAAAGATTGAGCTTAATTAGTAACAACTGTCTTTTGCTGTTTTCCTGAAAGCAACGGGGAGCGTACGTATATTTGGTATAAACCTGTGATTTGAAATCTCTGGGGGGAGGTAGGGGACAGCAGTCTGTGGACTTAGAACAGAAATCTAAGTGGTCCTGTCAGCTTTAAACAAGCAGTTTTAATCAATGATTAACTCTCTGAAAACACATCTGTACTTTCTGAAATACTGCATCCAGAGTGCATAAAGAAAGGCAAATAACCGGGTACTTGTCTGTCACACTAAAATGTAGCCCATGACAACTTTCCTTGTGGTTTCTCACTGACCTATGAAGCATGCCTGACCTAAGATGCCATTTTCCCCGACATTACATTAATCAAGGTTGCTCCATAAACTCCTGCCTTGACATTAAACATTAAAAAAAGGTTAAATAAATATTTTAAGCCACTTCATAAACTTAAACATATTTTAAGCCACTTCAGGAAACCTGTCAACTCTAAGTTTCAGCAACACTGTGTTTGAAGGCTTGTAAAAGATTCTGTGCTGAAGACATTAGGGCACAGGTTGGTACAAGGAAGAAAGAAAGGAAGGAAGGAAGGAAGGAAGGAAGGAAGGAAGGAAGGAAGGAGAAGGAAAGAAAGAATGAGAAAGAAAGAAAGAATGAGAAAGAAAGAAAGAATGAGAAAGAAAGAAAAAGAAAGAAAAGAAAGGAAGGAAGGAAGGGAGGGAGAGAGAGAGAGAGAAAGAGAAAGAGAAAGAAAAGAGCTTCTGCTGGGGAATTGGGGATATGTTTTTATATACTTGGAGCACCTTGACTTGTGTCGCAACATGAGGTGGTGTGATGGCAGAGAGATGTGGCACTCCCTATCAGTGTGGGGCATTTATGCAAGTAGTTTTTTTTAATTTTTAAAAGTTTTTTAATTAATTATCCCTAACCATAACCATAACCCTACAAATCCCCAATAAACTAATAGTATAATAAATTTTAGATATAAAGCAAAGCATAATAAATTGGAAAACTAATCAAAATCATATTAAAATAATATAGTACGTAGTTAATTGTCAGGCATAAGCAATCAGATCTGCTTGTGAAAGTTTCAAGGCAGCTGCTTCTCTTTGGAACAAATGTTGGACTTGGGGGTGGGGCAGGTCAAGCTTATGGCTCTTGCAGTTGGACAAGAACTCAAGGCTAGTTCCCCGCTTAACCCCCCCCCCCTCCCTGCCTGGCTCCTAATTTTCCAAGATTAATAAAAGTCAAGATTTAAGAAACAGATTAAATCTTGAAAATTGCTCAGATCCACTTTACTGGGGTGGGTTCGCTCTGTTTTGTGGGAGGAGTTTGACCTTATGAATTTTGAGAAAGTAAACAATGTCCTCAGAACTGTGAGTGCAACCATATGCAGTCTTGTCCTGGATTGTTAAATCCACTTGGAAAACACTGTATGGTTGAATCCAGGGAGTGGCACATTTATTGTGGATGATCTCTAATGGGATTGAAAGAATAGAATAGAATAGAATAGAATAGAATAGAATAGAATAGAATAGAATAGAATAGAATAGAATTTTTTATTGGCCAAGTGTGATTGGACACACAAGGAATTTGTCTTTGGTGCATACGCTTTCGGTGTACATAAAAGAAAAGATACGTTCATCAAGTATCATAAGGTACATCACGTAATGATAGTCATAGGGTACAAATAAGCAATCAGGAAACAATATCAATATAAATCGTAAGGATACAAACAACAAAGTTACAGTCATACAGTCAAGGAGAAGGGTGGTGAGAACAATGAGAAGATTAATAGTAGTGCAGACTTAGTAAATAGTTTGACAGTGTTGAGGGAATTTGTTTAGCAGAGTGATGGCGTTCTGGAAAACTGTTCCTGTGTCTAGTTGTTCTGTGGTGCAGGGCTCTATAGCTCTATAATGTTCTATAGTAGGACAATGTTTCTAGTTTTCTTTAATCTCTTGGCAATTTTTGATACCATATCTGTCTGGGCTGACTTTGGGGTTTGTAATTGGCTTTACAGTAGTTTTCCTTTCACTGGAACAGTTTCCAATCAATGCTGTGGGGCAGAGATCAAATCCTAGACTTGTGGTTTTCAGGCTTTCTTAGGGCTCCACACTCCAATTTAAGTTTTATATGAAACCACCAAGAGAGGTCATTTCAGTGGTGGGTTTCAATTTTTTTTACTACTGGTTCTGTGGGCGTAGCTTGGTGGGTGTGGCTTGGTGGGTGTGGCAGGGGAAGGATACTGTAAAATCTCCATTCCGTCCCCACTCCAGGGGAAGGATACTGTAAAATCTCCATTCCCTCCCCAATCCAGGGGAAGGTTACTGCAAAATCCCCATTTCCTCCTGATCAGCTGGGACTTGGGAGGCAGAGAATAGATGGGGGTGGGGCCAGTCAGAATTTTTGCTACTGGTTCTCCGAACTACTCAAAATTTCTGCTACCGGTCCTCCAGAACTGGTCAGAACCTGCTGAAATCCACCTCTGGGTCATTTGACAATATGGAGTCAGGTACTATCAATAACTGATTGGTATTTGTTGTTGTTGTTGTTCAGTCTCTAAGTCACGTTTGACTCTTTGCAGCCTGATGGACCATAGCATGCCAGGCCCCCCTTTCCTCCACTTTCTCCCAGAGTTTTTCCCAAACAGTTGTATAACTCAACCCCTGTCCAAACAAGTGGTGCCATTAATGTATGGTCTCAAAACCCGGAAACCAGGGATGAAATCCAGCAGGTTCTGACAGGTTCTGGAGAACTGGTAGTGGAAATTTTGAGCAGTTCAGAGAACCGGTAGTGAAAATTTTGAGTAGTTTGGAGAACCGGCAAATACCACTTCCGGCTGGCCCCAAAATGGGGTGGGAATGGGGATTTTGCAGTATCCTTCCCCTGGAGTGGGGTGGGAATGGAGATTTTGCACTATCCTTCCTCTGCCATGCCCACCAAGCCACACCATGCCCACCAAGCCACGCCCACATAAACCGATAGTAAAAAAAATTGGATTTCACCACTGCTGGAAACTGTTAGGGTCTGGATGGGGAGGAACAGGTTTAGGCTTAATCCTAGCAGTTTTATATGTCATTTTGCTGTGTGAGCTGCAGTGATAAGCAGTGGGATTCTGGGTGAATTCTAATGCAATTTTTTTAAAGCTCTACATGTGTCATGGCCCCTTCAGATCCCAGTTTAGAGGACCAGGAGGAGTTGGAACTGGGGCCATCCAGTGGGGATGGCATGTCTCCCTTGGAATGTTTGGAGAGCCAGAGGTTGAGGATGATGCTGTCCTAGGCCCCTCAGGCATTGGGGGAGATGGTCAACCAAGATGGAGAGCTGCCGGTCCTCACAGGAAGAATTGGTTGAAGACAGGCAGTGGCGCTTAGAGGCAGCAGATCCCCTCTGATGAGGAAAGCTCTCTCCCCTACTTTATCCAAGGGCATAAAGAGTAGAGCAGAGACAAGCTCAAAAGAGGGCTGCAAGGCTGTTCAGGAAAAGGACTCCGCCCCTCCTCAGAGGGAACACCTGGCGTGGGTTGACTTAAGGAGAAGCCGGGGAAGTCTGTCTTTGTCAGGAAAAATTGTTATCTTTGGCTTATGCTCCTCTGGCTTTGGAAAAACTCAGCCTTGGCTCTTCTTTCTGCCAGTGCCTTGCCTTTTGCCTTGTGGACTTGCCTGACCCTATGGAATTGCCTTGACCTTTGGACCTTGACTCTAGACCTTGCCCTTTGAGCTTTCACCTTCTCCTGGACTTCCCCTCTGCCTTTACGAATTGGTTTTGTTTGTTGACTAGCTTTTGTTTGTGGGACTGAGGGTGGCTTGTTGGGCCATTGTAGGGCCATTTGTTGTGGCAGCTAACCAGGCAATGAAGAACTCTATCAATACCTGCCTCTGTCTGGGTATATTAACATGGCTCAGAAACTGCTTATAGAATCATGGGCTGGAAGCAGAGGTGGGTTTCAGCAGGTTCTGACCAGTTCTTGAGAACCGGTAGTGGAAATTTTGAGTAGTTCAGAGAACCGGTAGTAAAAATTCTGACTGGCCCCACCCCCATCTATTCTCTGCCTCCCAAGTCCCAGCTGATCAGGAAGAAATGGAGATTTTACAGTACCCTTCCCCTGCTATGCCCACCAAGCCACGCCACACCCACCAAGCTACACCCACAGAATTGATAGTAAAAATTTTTGAAACCCACCACTGGCTGGAAGGGACCATGGAGATCTTCTCATCCAATCCCCTGTGCAAGGTAGGAGTCCTTGTTCTACTCCAGACAATTGCTGCCCAATCTTTTCTTGAAAACCTCCAACACTGGAACACCACAACTTGGGCTGACATGCTGTTCCATTGGTAAATTGTAGATGTTGTTGTTGTTGATGATGATGATAATAATAATAATAATAATAATAATAATAATAATAATAATAATAATTTGATTGTCATTGTACGTGTATACACAGTATACCCATACAACGAAATTCACTTAACACCCAAAAGACCAGGTCCAACACACATAACAATCCCCAAACACACTCCCACCCACCACAATTCTCCACCCTTAAACCACCCAAACATCCACACAACAGACCACGTAATGCTGTCCAACAGCTCACTGATGGTGGCCCTTTAGTTCATTGTTGAGTGCAATTATAGTTCTGAGATAAAAACTATTCAGAAAATGTGTGGTCCAAGTTTTAATTGTTCTGTATCTTCTGCCAGAAAGCAATAGTCCCAAAAAAATTGTAAGCAGGATGGGAAGATAGATAGATAGATAGATAGATAGATAGATAGATAGATAGATAGATAGATAGATAGACAGACAGACAGACAGACAGACAGACAGACAGACAGACAGACAGATAGATAGATAGATGATAGATAATTTATAGGACTATCTTTCTCTATAAAATAAAACAGGTTACTCATGTTCTGGATGCCCCCACTTAATGCCATCTTGTAGGAACTCATGTCTTCTCTGTCAGTCTGACAATTGTCTAGAATCCAGTGCTTTTATGGATGTTTTAAATTTGCATCAATCAAATTGGTTATAGTTTAAAAAGAAACCCATGACACTCTTTTGCAATACTACCCCCCTACCCCTGAGGTTAGTGTGGTCCTAACATTGCTGTTCTTTAGAAAAGGCTCTAAAAAGCTCTTTGCCAGAGACCAAAGTGATTTGTGATCCTGTCCATTGGTTGATGGACCATTGATATTCAAGTGTATTTTCGTCCAAATCTGCTACATTACTTATATCATTTTCTACTGTTTTAATTCTGTACGCCATCAAGAATATTTGAACTTGGTGATCTATATATAAATAATAATAATAAATCATATATATAAATAATAAATCATATAGTATCGTATAGCTCAGAGTTCCCACCTAAAGACAAATCTTCCACCCAGGATTTTATGTTTAGAAGCTTCCCATCAGAATAAATCTTCTTAGCTGCTGTTCTTGCATCATAAATCCAACACACTTCAAACTTCAATAGGTTCCAAATTTTCAAAACATAATTTAATATCATACCTACAACATGAACTCTTATTTAATTTCCCAGCATCCTTTTTACATATGACTCAATGCTCCTCCTGATACAGGTTGAATTACCATAATAATGGAGCCTGTGATTTTTCCAATCTTTTTTTCCAGCAGTTGTTAAGTGAATCTTAACAACTGCTGTTGTTAAGTCTGTGGTTGTTAAGTGAAACCAATTGTTCACTATGGGTGTGGTTTTGCCAAAAACTAGAAGTAAAGATTTGGCAAAACCATTGTAAAACAATGACAAGTGCCTGAAGTGTGGTCATGTGACCATGGGGGTGAGGGTGGGGGGAAACCATTGGAACTTCAAATCTGGCTCATAAGTACTCACCTCCCCCGTAGGTGTGTCAGCACTTCAAATGGTTGTTAAGTGAATGATTATAAGTTGAAGAATACTTGTACCACATATAAAGGTTGAAACCTATTACTTAAGGCCATGGAAAATGGAATGAAAGGATATCTTAAATATGTTCTCTGGCAGTAGAATAGGATCCTGTGATCCTACAGTAGAGATCCAAAATATTCTCTGGACTAAAGGCTGTACTCTTAAAAAAAAAGATAGGATCTTCTTTAAATGAAATTAATTAAATAGTATTTTAATAAATGGTCTTAAAGAAGTTTGCCATGGCCCTTTAAGAGATTACAGAACTGTGTACATCAGGGATGTCAATCTGGCAGCCTGCAGGCCGGATGTGTAACGGAAGGCCATGCCCACCCCAGCTCCATGAATGGGAAAAATGTCGTGAAACGTCATGTGATAGCAACGTGATGCTGCTAGTTTGACACCTGTGGTATACATGATGATAAAGTCAGTGCTGAAAAAAGTGCACAGCAAGGTCTGTGTAGAAACCACTTAAAGTTTTTACACTGAAGAAATATAAAGCCAAGCGATCCTTCCTGACGGCTCTTGATATATTTAGGTACTAGATATGACTCAATAACTGTACAGGAACTTTATTTTCTGAGCTGATGGTTAATGTGCTCATAGTTGACTAGTTTTATGGAATTATGATATCTTTGCATTGTCAGAATACAGATTTAATTTTCCTGAACCTTGGGATGAAATAGTAGCAATGTCCAAGGAAGGAAATGACAGGATTTTTTTTTCAGAGGTTAAAGACATTTCTCTTTACAGAAGGTATATACAGTCTATGTATAGACATAGTGTATGTGTATACCTATAGGCATCTGTCTGTCTGTCTGTCTGTCTGTCTGTCTGTCTGTCTGTCTGTCTGTCTGTCTGTCTACCTCCCTCCCTCCCTCTCTCTCTCTCTCTCTCTCTCTCTCTCTCTCTCTCTCTCTCTCTCCTATCTGTCTGTCTGTCTATATATCTATCATCTATCTATCTATCTATCTATCTATCTATCTATCTATCTATCTATCTATCTATCTATCTACCGTATTTTTCAGAGTATAAAACACACTTTTTCCCTCCTAAAAGAGGCTGAAAATTTGGGTGCATCTTATACTCCGAATGTAGCTTTTTCGAAGCTTTTTTTCAGCCCTAACGATGATCTACCTCTGACTCTCAGCTGTGCTTTAGAAGATTTTTTTCAGTGAAGCGATCTTCCCCCACTCCCTCCGACTCTCAGCTGTGAAGCTTTTTTTCAGCCCTAATGAGATGCTAGCGAGTGAATCGATCTCTGTGGTTTGCCTGCTTTTCTCATTGCTTCTCTCTCCAAAGATCAGTTGTGCTTTAGAAGCTGTTTTTTATCCCCAAGCAGGGGATAAAAACCAGCAAACTAATGTGCTGAAGCTGACCAGACTAAGGATGCTAATCAGATGAATACCTGGTAGTCAGATTTCCCCCCCTATTTTCCTCCCCAAAAACTAAGCTGCATTTTATACTCCGGTGCGTCTTAATACGGTATCTATCTATCTATCTATCTATCTATCTATCTATCTATCTATCTATCTATCTATCTATCTATCGTCATAAAAATATTCCAATAAAAGAAACAGGAGACTGTAATACAATAAACAATTCTTACTTTAAGTTTCTGAGGTTTATTTCATGAGCAATTTGGAACATGAATAGCCATCATAGCACAATTTACACCAATAATCCATTGCAATGAGGTCCAGAGATGATAGCTAGGTCCAGCAAGGAATAGCTATGGCCAGTTACCCTGAACTCATCCCAAGACATTCTTTTTATACTTTTCTGCAGGCTTTTCACAACTTACTTTCTTGTTCTTTCTTACTGACAGTCAGTCTCCATATATACCCATGTACATCTCAAACCTCTATCCATCGGCTACTTTCAGTTCCCTATTTCTCACAGTTTCAACGTTCTGATTCCAAATATATTTCAAAACTACATACTTTGCAAAATCACATATCACAGCAACAGCTCAGCAGGATTACAAATAGTTCTGATACACTTTGAAATCTTTCTATCTAAAACTTTGGTTCATGTAGCTTTTTAGGGCCTGCTATCTTTCTGAGACCTATGGACTCTGGTAGTCCAATAGGCTATTTGTCCATTTCTCACACTATCTATCATCTATCATGACAATCAGAGGTGGGTTTCAGCAGGTTCTGACTAATTCTGGAGAACCGGTAGTGGAAATTTTGAGTAATTTGGAGAACCGGTAGTAAAAATTCTGACTGGCCCCATCCCCACCTATTCTCTGCCTTCCAAGTCCCAGCTGATCAGGAGGGAATGGGGATTTTGGAGTAACCATTCCCCTGGAGTGGGGTGAGAATGGAGATTTTATAGTATCCTTCCCCTGCCACATCTACCAAGCCACACCCACAGAACTGGTAGTAAAAGTTTTTGAAACTCACCACTGATGACAATTATTATCATGCTAACTTTCGCAATGACCTGATAAGCAGCTGATGCAGACGTATTTGTGGAATGTATTGGTCTTAAGTTTTCTAAGTGTGTGTGTGTGTGTATGTATGTATATATATATGCATATTCTTTCTAGCCAGGTTTTACCTACATAAGCTATGATGTTATGCAGCCCTGGTTCTGTGAAATCTCATTCACAAGTTTCTGGGCTTTTTGTTTCTTGCTGACAGACAGCAGACTCTGTGCTGCCCTTTGGGAGACTCAGATAGCTATTTCTGCCTTATAAGGCTTCATCAGTGAGCCACACCCTCTTCTCAGGTATCCTCCCTGTAAAGGTACAATGTTTCTTTTTCTTTCTTTTTCGTAGGCTTTTATGTGCATATTCTTTCTAGCCAGGTTTTACCTACATAAGCTATGATGTTATGCAGCCCTGGTTCTGTGAAATCTCATTCACAAGTTTCTGGGCTTTTTGTTTCTTGCTGACAGACAGCAGACTCTGTGCTGCCCTTTGGGAGGCTCAGATAGCTATTTCTGCCTTATAAGGCTTCATCAGTGAGCCACACCCTCTTCTCAATATCCTCCCTGTAAAGGTACAATGTTTCCAGAGAGCAGGTGCCCCCACAGAGAAGGCCCTCCCCCTGGGGGCCACCAGTCTACATTGCTTGGCTGATGGCACCCTGAGGAGGCCCTCTCTGTGGGAGCACACCAGTCGGTGGGAGGTCATTGGTGGCAGCAGATGGTCTCGAAGGTATCCAGGTCCTATGCCATGGAGCACTTTAATGGTGATGACCAACACCTATTATTAGCTATTAGCTATATTAGCTATAAAGTTTGGCTGTTCTAGTGTCAAGTTTTGATGGACATAACATGCAATGGGACTTGAATACCAAGCAATTTCTGACTTGAGATCAAGCTGTTTTTTTGAACTGCTTCGTCTGTTTTTAAAAAAATTAATTGATCTTGCAGTATCTGCATGCGAGACCAGAATGCACATACAGTATTTCATGCAGCTCAACTAGCCAAATTTAGATCCTCAGCAAGACTTCCAGATTTTAGAATAGTATCGTGTCCCTTTATTCTAGGGGAAAAAAATTGTTCAGTTTCAAGATCTAAGGACAACAGAAATCTATGTCTACAAAGGCTAAAAAGTGACATTTTGTATTTCCCATGACTGCGTAGGCAGATCTATTTGATGTATCTTAAGGCTCAAATAAAACTGAATCACATTTTGAATCAGACCTAAATGCAAAAAGTTCCAAGCGTGCCTCTGAATAAAATGAAGTTTTATAAGCTTATAGAATTCACACATCTGCATCTCAGATATAAAAAGCCAATGCAGAAAAGCATCTATGATAGAAAGATTTGTGGGATATTTTAAGATATAACCGTTGCTGTTAGCTTGGCTGTTTCAACCCTCTCTCAAGTTAACAGGGATTAAATAAAAATTACTAGGCAAAGGGCTGAGAGTATTTACATAGAAGACATCTAAAATGTTGTTTAATATCATCAAAGCCTTCTGTTTTTGTTTCCAAGGGCCTCATTAGAGCATATCCTAAAAATATTAATGCTAATGTTTGGACTTGTTCTACAAAAGTACTTTCTCTCACTCAGGGGTGGGCTTCAAAAATTTTAGCAAGGGGTTCTCTGCCTGGTTGCTGGGTGGGCGTGGCCATGGTGGGTGTGGCCTAGTCGGCCTCCTGCACCATGGTGGGGGGATTTTTGCTCTCCCCGGGCTCTGGAGGCTTTCCTTGAGCCTCCGAGAGGGCGAAAACAGCCTCCCCAGGCTCCAGAGGGCCACTGCAGGCATTCCCGAACTTCCAGTAGGCTCGTTTTTCACTCTCCCCGAGCCTCCGCGTGCACCCTGCACTTACCTGGATCCAAAACAGGCTGTGTGGGAACTCCTGGGAGGGGAGAGGTGGGGGGACAGCCAGGAGGGGGATTTGGGGGTTCTCCAAACTGCACAGAATATGAGCTAGAGATTCTCCCGAACCCCAGCGAACCCCCAGTAGCCCACCCCTGCTCTCACTCCTTGTCCCTAGCCATATTTCTATTCTTGTCACCAGTAGTCAATGCAAGACTTTTGGAGGCAGCAAATGTAAAATAATGCATAGAGGCTGTCACATTGGTTAAATCGACAAAGCTATCCTGAGTATAGTAGTGGAACATAAATCTGTTTTTTTTTTCCCCCAACATGAAAGAACACCAAAAATAAGTAAATAAAATCTGGGAAAATAGAGATCACGTTGAACATTCATCTCTTTTTCATTAGCTCTTCAAGCATTTTGTGGATATCAGCACCGATATATGCAAATACACATAAATTCAACTTTCTTCCACGTTTGGGCACATCAGCCAATTTAAACTTAACCGTATTGTAATTTTCCAACTTTTACGTTAAGCTATGCTCAGTAAACTGCTCAATGAATATTTTTAATAACTCATTGCCCTGATTTGGTTATCGTTTCCCCTGTAATCATTCATGGACAGCGAAAGACAAATTTGCTTCCATGTATAATTTAAAGAAAAATTACAAAGTAGTAAAGTAGGGGGAGAACACTGCAAAATAAATTGTAACAGGCCAGTGGAAAGATTTATTTCAACATATGGAAGCAGGATTCAACATATAAGTAATTATCTCTATCTGTTTGGATTTGAATAGAAAGGAGAAGATAGAAGTTTTATCTACCCACGTTTAAAGCTAGCATGTGCTTGAAAGACAACGTACATTTCTGCACTTCCATGCACAGAACTCGTAATGGGTGACCCCATTTTGTGGTTATTTTGAGTGTTATGAGTGTTCTTGGCAGCTATTTTATGCTATTTATGTTGTTTCTAATTTTAGTTGTTTTAATTGTTATGGTGTCATATATATGAAATGGGTGGCCATATAAATTCATTAAATAAATAAATAAAATACATAAGACTAAGATTGTGTGACTCTTCCTTAGTAGGGTAGTATTCCATTTCAATATTTATTTCATATTTTTAAAATGCTCTAAAAATACACTTTTGTTTTTTAATCATATGTTTTATCATCTTACAGAACTGCCTCAGATGTCCACCATCATTGCCATATATTGCCCCCAGACCAGGGCTGAAATCTACTTACCTTCCCTACCGATTTGGAAGTGCGCGCTCTGCATGCACGCATCACGTGCGATTTTGGACCCTTTGCGCATGTGCACAGCCTTCTGTGCATGCACACAGGGTCAAAAACAGGTTACTTCCTGGTTAAAACCAGGAAGTAATGACATCTGGGTGGGTGGGCGGAGCTTCATGCTGCCGCTGCTACTGGTTTGCTGAACCATGTGCCGCTGCTGCTACCAATTTGCCCAAACTGGTGCGAACTGGTAGCATTTCACCCCTGCCCCAGACTGTTGTTAATACCACCTTCATTTCCCCAACATAAACTTTTAACATATAAAATTTCCCAGGAAAATCCCCATTTAACATAGCCACTCCTTTTTTAATGCAACTTTCAGTAACAGACATACTTCGTGTGACACATATTTCCGAGATACTGTATTTTTTAAAGTACTGTGTTGTTTTCTCATTTATTTATTTATTGATTTTCAGTATTGTTGGGCTCATTTATGTGATATTGTCTTAGTGATAGATTTATTTTTCCTAGCCTTATCTTGAAAGATCAGAGTTTATTCAATGGGATTTATTCATCATTCCATACACCATTTTACACATACCTATGCCCCTATTGATGAGTATAAACCAGGGTTGTCAAACTCGCGGCCTGTCGGCCAGATGCGTCAGGTGCTGGCTCCTCCCCTGCCCGGTTTAGCGAAGGGGAAAAAAGTCTGAATACGTCACGCGATGATGCTGTGACGACGCGAGTTTGACACCCCTGGTATAAACTATTTGAATATTGATTTTTTTCTGATTAAAATGTGGCTTTTTTAAATGTAGAATGTGAAAAATTCTTAGCTATACAAGGAGCCATGTAATCTACAGAAACCATAGGAATTATTGCTAAAAAAGAAAAGACTATTTTGCCTGAAAAAGAGAAAGAATTACATATGTAGCAGAGCTACTTTAAAAAATGTGGCTTCAAGCAAAGTAGAACAAGGGTCTTCAACCTTGGCCACTTTAAGACTTGTGAACTTCAATTCCCAGAATTCCCCAGCCAGCTTAGGTTGGAGAGCCCTGAGGTAGAAGCTAAAAAGTGCGATGAGAGGAAATTACTGTAATTTTCCACAAAAAACAGAATATGGCACAAAGGGAATGCATGAGGAAGCTCACAGCCCTCAAGTGGCTTTTCTTAAAGAAGATTCTGTGGATATAGTTTAGAGACTGATGCTGCTATATAATCAGGAGAACAATGAGAATTATTTCTAAGTCAGTGCATGTGGGGAATTCAGCATTCATAGTTTATGGGATTCTCGGCTTTATTCTAGAGTGTAAAGATTTAATTGAACAACAGTACTGAATCACAGCAGATATTAGCATTAGCCATTTGGCTAATCTCAAAACAGCAACAGTAACACAAGTAAATTTATACCTGGTCTGTTCTTGGTCACTTTTATATGGTAGTGAAGGATATGAAGGATTATGGGAGCGATGGGGCGCTCCCATGTGACACCTCTCCTGCGCGAGCTGCACTGGCTTCCAGTGGTCTTGCGGGTGCGCTTCAAGGTGTTGGTGACCACCTTTAAAGCGCTCCATGGCTTAGGGCTGGGGTATCTACGAGACCGCCTTCTGCCGCCAATAGCCTCCTACCGGCCAGTTCGCTCGCACAGAGAGGGCCTCCTCAGGGTGCTGTCAGCCAGCCAATGTCGGCTGGCGACCCCCAGGGGGAGAACCTTTTCTGTGGCAGCACCTGCCCTCTGGAACGACCTACCCCCAGAGATACGCACGATACCAGACCTCCGGACTTTTCGTCAGGCCCTGAAAACTCATATATTTCATCTAGCCGGGCTGGCTTGATCCCATCCTTTCGGTTTTAATTTGAAATTGGTTTTAACTGGGTTGTTTTAAATTGAGGACCGAAATTATTTAATGTCTTTTAAATTGTTTTTTAAATTTTATATGTTATGTTTTATCTCGGCTGTTCACTGCCCTGAGTCCTGTTGGAGAAGGGCGGTATAAAAATCAAATCAAATCAATTAAATAAATAAATATTCTGTGGGCATGTTAAGCAGATGCAGTCATCAAGTTTGACTTGAAGTAATGTTTACTTTTAGCTAATCTTGGCTAAGTCAACTCTCAAATCATTCCCTCTACAGCCTGGAAAAACCTGAGATGAGTCATAAGATGCCAACTTTCTTCAAAATATATTGTTCAGTCCAAATCCACTGTTAATGTCTGCAGTAGAATATTCTACAAAAGTGCTGGTCCCAAAACCAGGGGACTGTGCATTCTAGGCCCCTCTTAGGTATGAAAACCAGCCGAGTGACTTTTGGCCAATCATTTCTTCTCAGCCCACCCCATCGCAAAGAGTTGTTGTGGGGAAAATAGGCAGGAGTATTAGATATGTTTGCTTACCTAATTTCCTACCAGTCACTCAGTTGATGGTAATTCTGCTTTGTTTCTGTCTATTATTGTAGTTCTCTCAAAGAAAAATGATCCTGAAATTTAAATTGTTCCCATCCCACTCAAAGAAAGGGGGGGGGGAGTAAAATATATGAACAGAAACGAAAGTCCTGTGAAATGTCAAACTTCAGCTGAAGCCAATTGTGGAGATTCTCCCAATAACTGTGCATGTGAGAAGGGGTGTTGGTCCTACCTGATACGCCCCTTCTCGTTGAGTGGAGACAGCAGCCAGACGTGGGTTGTGCTCATTGGTCAGAGGTTGGACTGAGCCTGAAATGTTCTTAAATCTGCCCCTGTTGCTAGGGCACTCCGCTTTTGTCGAAGGAGGAACAGACTCAGTGTGTGGAAAGAAAAAGGCAGAAAACAACAATTAGATACCCAAAAACAGTAAAGCCCAGACTGACGAGCAGGGTGGGGCTGGCTGCTGTCTCCACTCAACGAGAAGGGGCGTATCAGGTAGGACCAACGCCCCTTCTCCCTTGAGGGTGGAGACAGCAGCCAGACGTGGGACATACCAAAGATCACTGTCCCATATCACGGGCGGGAACAGTCTGGGCAGAAGACCCCTCCCGGGTAACAACACCCTGTAACACTCTCCTTCCAAAGTCAGCCTCCGCAGAGGCGAATTATCTAACTTATAGTGTCTAATAAAGGGGGAAGGAGATGTCCAAGTCGCCGCCCTGCAGATGTCGACCAAGGAAGCTTTCGAAGCCCAAGCAGCCGTGGTAGCAGCGCTCCTGGTAGAATGAGCCGTGACTGTAGAGGGCGGAGGTAACGACCGAAGTTCGTATGCAGTTGTAATCGTTGATCGGATCCAACGCCCCACCGTGGAAGAGGTCACCTTTTGTCTTAAGGAAGATGGCAAAAAGGAGACAAACAGTGATTCCGTACGCCGAATAGCAGCAGTTCTCTGAATGTAGAGTTTAAGCGCCCGGCGGACATCCAGCGTGTGTAAACGGCTCTCCAAAGGATTGGAAGGACAGGGGTAGAAATCTGGTAGCACCAGTTCCTGTAAACGATGAAATGGAGAGTTAATTTTGGTCACGAATGTAGGGTCCAATCTGAGGACCACCCGGTCTCCATGAAACACACATAAATCATCCCTAATGGATAATGCTGCTAACTCAGAAATTCGACGCGCTGACGTGGTCGCAACCAGGAAGGCCACCTTGCCAGACAGCAGACGCAAGCTGACCGAATCAAGCGGCTCGTACGGTGACCCCATAAGAGAGTCCAGCACGAGGGGAAGGTCCCAAGAGGGATACCAATGCAGAACAGGCGGGCAGATATTAGTTGCACCTCGGAGAAACCGCCGAATCAGAGGTTGCTGAGACAAAGAATGTATAGAGTTATACGTCAGTATGGAAGAAATTGCTGCGACTTGTCTCCTGAGGGTGTTAGGAGACAGCCCTTTGTCCAGACCGGACTGTAGGAACCGAAGGACTTGCAAGATTGAAGCTCGAAGTGGAGAGACTCCTTGTGACGCACACCACGAGGAAAAAGACCGCCAAGTAGCTGAATAGATACGTTCCGTTGATGCTCGCTGGGAGGCTAGGATGGTATGGATCACGTCAGAAGGGACGTGGTCCTGCTGCAGGGCTTCCCACTCAACCGCCAAGCGGTCAGCTGAAGCCACTGAGGCTCCGGATGTACCATTGTCCCTTGGCTGAGGCAATCCGGGGTGCACGGGATCCGCCAAGGAGGAGACACTGACAGATGCATGAGGTCCGCGAACCATGATCTCCTCGGCCAATGTGGTGCCACTAGAATTATTTCTGCCTGTTCCTGTAATAATTTCCGAATCACCCTCGGGATGAGGGGAATCGGAGGAAAGGCATACAGCAGGTCTTGTGGCCAAGGGGAGCGCAGAGCATCCGCAGCTTCCGCCTGATGGGAAGGGAAGCGGGAGAAGAAGCGAGGCAACTTGTTGTTCTGAGTAGAAGCAAACAGGTCTACTTGAGCCGCTATCCTCCGGAATAGGAGCGGGTGAAGACTCCATTCTCTGTGGTCTAAATGTTGGCGGCTCAGCCAGTCCGCCATCACGTTCGAGACCCCCGATATATGGTCTGCCTTCAAGGAGGCCAGATGCCTCTCTGCCCAAAGGCCTAATCTCTTTGCCTCCCGCATCAACGATGTGGACCTGGTACCGCCCTGACGGTTGACATGGGCTTTGGCAGAAGTGTTGTCGGTGAGCACCAACACATGTTCGCCGTCCACCTGCCGCTGAAAGGCCCGAAGCGCCAAATGAATGGCCCGCAGCTCCAGCCAATTGATGCTGCGGGTGGATTCCCTGGACGACCAAGTGCCCTGAGCGACCCGAGCCCCGCAGTGAGCTCCCCAGCCGAACTTGCTGGCGTCGGTGGTCACAGTCACCCACCGGGGTTCCAGAAACAGACAGCCCTTGGAGATTGCAGGAGATCGCCACCAGCGAAGGGACGTGAGCACCTCCCGTGGGACTGCTACCTTGCTCTGAAAGGATCCCTTGCCCGTCCTCTGTAACGGCAAGAGAAACCATTGGAGGTCTCTAAGGTGTAACCTGGCCCAAGGAACAATAGAGATGGCAGAAACCATCTTGCCTAACAATTTTGATAGAAATAAGGGGGAAACTCTCTTGTCCCGCATGACTTTAGCTACCATGGACCTCAACCCGGCCTGACGCTCCGGGGAGAGGAAGACCTTTCCTTGTACCGAATCAATGATAGCCCCCAAATGCAGGATCCTAGTCGAGGGTACTAGATGGCTTTTCTCCACATTAACAGAGAAGCCGTGCGCCGCTAATGTCTGAATCGTAAGGCGGAGATCAGACATGGCCTGTTGATGAGAAGATGACATAATAAGGATGTCATCCAGATAGCACTGGAGACGAACGGCTTGAAGCCGGAGGTAAGCTGCTAAGGTAGCCAAAATCTTGGTGAAACTACGGGGAGCAGAGGAAAGGCCAAAGGGTAAGGCCCTATATTGGTAGTGGACCCCAGCAAAACAAAAACGAAGGAACTTCCTATGAGAAGGGCGAATGGGGATGTGGAGGTAAGCCTCCGTGAGATCTATTGAGCAGAGGAGATCGCCCCTCGGTATGCCGTCTAAGATCGAATGTAAGGATTGCATTTTGAACCTTCTATAGATAACAAATTGGTTCAATCTTTTAAGGTCCAGAATAGGTCTCCACCCACCCGATGACTTAGGGACTAAGAAGACCCTAGAATAGAAGCCCTGTCCTACCTCATCACGAGGTACCCATTGAATAGCCTTAATGGCTAGCAGATGGTTGACAGCCGACTCCATGAGGAACCGACGTTCTGCTATCGGGGACAGGGGACAACGGATAAAAGACAAAGGGGGGGTGGAAACAAATTCAATGGCCAGCCCAGCTGAAATGGAGGCCAGGACCCAGCAATCTGAAGTAGTACCCTCCCAAGTCTTGGCGAAGAGGCCCAATCTTCCGCCAATGGGAGATACTCTGGTACCACTAACGACGGCGACGGATGGAACGACCCCCTCCCCCTCGAAAGGGCCGCCGGGGACCAAAACCCCTACCCCTGGCTGGTCGTTCCTGAAAATTCCTCTGCCTAGGATTGAAAACCCCTGGGTAGAAATTACCCGTATTGCGGGAAGGGCCCATCCCCCCTTCCGTCGGACGAAGATGAGGGCGAGGTGGATAAGGGAAAACCCGAGGTTCTCCTCTGTGGAACATTGCTGGCAGGACCTTCCGTTTATCCTTGGTCTCGACAAGGAACTTATCCAAAGGATCGCCAAACAGCTTAGATCCAGAAAAGGGCACAGACGCCAGACGCCACTTATGCCTGGCGTCGGCTTGCCAATGTCGGAGCCACACCAAGCGGCGGGCCGTGATGGAAGAGGCCAAGGACTTAGCAGCAAACCGCGTGGCATGTAGAGTGGCTCTGCAGAAAACTGAACTGCCGCCACAATCTTATTCAAGTCCTGTCTCAGCCTAGAGTCCTCTGAGGACATCTTTTCCTGCAATTGTTTGAGCCACAGGAGCGTTGTCCGATTAAAAAAGGAAGCGGTGGTTGCTGCTTTAATGGCCCATGCCGCCGCTATGTGAGCTCTCTGAAGGACTTGTTCCGACCTGCGCTCCTCAGGACGAAGACCTTCCTCATGTTCTCCTGGAATGGAAGACGAAGAGAGCAATGCCGCCACAGGGGAGTCAATAGAGGGCACCTGAAGCAGGGACTCCAGGTCCGAGGAGACAATGAAGTTTCTTTTATCAGTGGAAGATGGTACTGGAACAGAAGAAGGAGCCGACCACTGTTTCTGAATGACCTCTAGGAAAAGTGGGGGAGTAGGAATGGTCGTTATTGCCTTAGGCTGTTCAGCAAATAAGGGATTCAAGGAGCCAGCAGTAGGTAACGGCTCTGGCAGAGTAGCAGGCCCTAGTTGAGCAGTGTTAACCGCTTTAAAAAGAAGTGATTTAAAGAGGGCTTGGGGAAACAGACCCGTGAAGGGCGGCTGGTCTGGGGGCAACCCCTCATCCTCTGAAAGGTCTGGTTCCTGGGGTTCCATGTCCACCTCCTTGGAGTGAACACTGACCCCAGAGACGGATGGGGAATCCGAACCTGCCAGGGAAATGGCATCGTCCATCTCGAACCTGGTCAGAGATTCAGCCGGTTCGGAAATGACTGACCGAGAGGGGGCTGGCCCCTGGGCAGGATGGAAATGATTAGACAACGATTGATGTACCGCTACGGCAATCATTCGTTGAATGTCCTCTGGTTACCAATTAACCTGCGATAGACCTGGAGCCGGGACGGCTTCCGTAGAGGCTCGGCCCGGAACAGAAGAAGTGGGTGGAAGGTCCACCCCGAGTCCGGGAGCGCTAGACTCCCCAGTCGAACGAGCTCCCACTAAGGGATTAGAACCCCAAATTTCAGATGAAGTGATTGCTATAGGACAATCCTGTAAGGACCTTTGATCAGGAGTTAGCGAAATCTCTCGCACAGTGCCAATTAGTTTATTAGAGCCCACGTTTGCAGAATTTGCCTGAACTTTAGGTACAGAGGTACCGGGTGAGTGGCGCTTAGAGGAAGTGACAGGAGGAAGCACCTCTTTGCCTGCTGCCTGGGTTTGTGTTTCCTGGACGGAAGCCCTTGATTGGGCCCGGACAGTGGCCTTCCGGCCATGTTTAGTCTTGGTCTGAGCGTTAGGCATGGCGGGGAGAACAGCCCCCAGACCAGGAAGGCCAAATGTATAAGAACAAGACTGGCAATATATGCGTAAATCCACTCAAGGATGGAGTAAAACAATGCCAAGGAAAATTGCCCAGATCTAGTCAGCAATGTGTGGCAAAATGTTTACCAGCTAACCTGGCCTTATACTCAGTGTTCCCAACTACTGGGAAGGGAGGAGGAACAGCACCTGTATGCAAGCCCAGCCTAAAGGGCTGGAGGCTCGAGTGATAGTCAGGCGGCACAGAGACCGCTTCAAAATGGCGCCCGGGTCACTGCCGAGCGAGCGCAAAACTTTAATCAGGGCCCAGAGCTTTGGCGCCAAATGCAGAGCGTAGGAGTTAGAAACTATGCTCCCAGAGTCCAACAACACCAGGATAGGAACCACCCAACCTCTAAGCTAAAAGCCGACAAGCGGCAAGGGCAGGGAGCGCTCCGCTCCGCTTCAAATCCTCGCGCCGAGCAGCTGAGGCCAGGAGATAAGAAATCGCCGCAGCTCCGCTCTAAAGGCAAGGCGCCGAGTCGTGGAAGGAGGGCGAGCCGTCAATCAGCGCTAGTCAGCTGAGACGGCGAACAATGGCAAGAGGGGTCGAAATGCAGTCTCACAGCCCCTTAATTGCAAAGAGCCGACAAGCAGCCAGCGCAGGGAGACGAAAAGTCTCTCTTTGAGCCCAGGGAGTTTGAATCCACAAAATGGTTGAACAGAACAAGCAGGAGTGCAAGACTCCACCGTAATTAACCCAGGAAATTTTAAACTGAATAAACTTAAAATACGGTAACCTCCCACCCCCCAAAGGGAGCGAAAAGCTCCACAAGTGTGTGAATTTCAAACAGATCACACAAGGTTGACAGGGGTAGAAAGAGGAAAGAAAACAAAAAAACTGTCCCAGCAGTTCTAGGGAACAGCTGAGGAGAAATATTACCCAATTCCAATCCAGAAGGCAAGAGAGTAGTCAGTAACAAGAACCAAAGTCAAAGCCGAAGTCTTAGAAGGGGAATATCACTCTAAAGCAGTAGCAATTAGAGCACACTTTCCACACAACTGTCCAGTCTGACGACTGAGCAAAAAAGCGGAGTGCCCTAGCAACAGGGGCAGATTTAAGAACATTTCAGGCTCAGTCCAACCTCTGACCAATGAGCACAACCCACGTCTGGCTGCTGTCTCCACCCTCAAGGGAGAAACAAAATAACAAACACACTCACAATATCACTATGCTTACATATACATTATGCCCATGTGTCTATTTGCCAGAGAACACATTTCAAAAAGGAGCAGAGTTGTTTTATTAATTGAATACATGCTGATTAACATGCTAAATTAACCTATTTATAAAATTATTTGATCTCTATCGATAAAAAGATGTTGAAGAAAACATAATGGAGATTGAAGACAGAGAAGGAGATAGATTAACTATGCAGGAAAGAAAAAGAGGAAGGGAAATCAAAGATGATGGCAATAAAGTAAGGCAAGGATCCCCAACCTCCAGTCCGCAACGCGTTGGAAACCAGACATGCAAGCAACAGGTGAGCAGGTGAAGCTCCATTTGCACACACAAAACCCCTGTTGCTGCCACCGTACACCACCCCTGCTGCTGATCCACGGAGCCAGAAGCTTGAGAACCACTGAAATAAGGGATGGAGCAAACTGAAGAAAAAAGAGAGAGAAAGTATCCATAGGAGTTAGAAAAAAATGTCACAGACACAACATCTCCCGTGCTGATTCAGCATGAGCATCCATGCTTTTCAGTTTCCATATATTTATTTGTTTTCAATCCCATTTTCTATTCTTAAAAGGTAAGTACTCCTTATTACAAGGTAATTATTTCTGTGAACAGAGAAAGTTTTTCTTCCTGCTGGATTAATTTCTGTAGCTTTATGTCTCTCAAAGCTTTCCTCTTTGTTTGGTAGCAACATTTGGATAAGATTCGCCCTGATTGGTCCTTGGGGGACCACCTAGGAATTCCAGATTAATTGGATAGACTGGGAAGTTGAAAAAAAAACAAACATCCTGGAAGAAGACAAGTGTCAATCATGTTCTTAACACTGCCAAGAAGTTGCATGGATGCCATCACTTGAAATTCAGCTTGATTTGAAGGCATTGTTACCTTTCATTTTATCCTAAGAAAGCCAGTTGTTTAACAGGAAAGAACAACAGTGACAGTTGTCTTGTCTTTGTGCATTTAATTTCCAATCTGGAACAGACATTTGAGATGAACGTGGGTGTTAAGGAACTGAATAGCTGAGTTGAAAAACATTTCTGAATAATTCTATGTATCCTTCGCGTGTTTGTTCCCCGACTACTGATCTCAAAGCATTCTTATCATAGTAGTTTTTTTTCTATTCTTGGGCTAGTTTATTACTTTCTGTGACAACCGAGATGGGAAACAAGTTTACTAAATGCCTGACTTTGAGAATAACTTTAATGTGCAGGTCATTGGGCATTTTTAATCTTCTAAATTCCCTGGTATTGATTGGCAGAATAGAAGCTTATGTTTGCTGATGAAAACATGTTGCTGTTGTTCAAACTAGTGATAACTCTTATCGTCACATTTTATACTGTGTGCAGGGTTGACCCTTTTCTCTGTTCTTGAAAGATTATTAGGACATCTTCTAAAACTTTTTAAAATAGCTGCTTTAAGGTATAATGTAACTAATGGACCATGATATAGAGAAAACAAGACTCCGGATTTATAGTCAGCCAACTCCATACTAGTGCATGTGATCGCATGAGCTTTGTGATTCCTCATTTGATTTGAAAAGGAGATTAAATTTCTTGACTTGCCTGCAAATGGAGGCATACAAATTGTGTGAATGAAGCTTCTCCATCTTAACATAAGAATAGAATAGAATAGAATAGAATAGAATAGAATAGAATAGAATGGAATGGAATGGAATGGAATGGAATGGAATGGAATGGAACGGAACGGAACGGAACGGAACGGAACGGAACGGAACGGAACGGAACGGAACGGAACAGAACAGAATAGAATAATAGAGTTGGAAGGGACCTTGGAGGTCTTCTAGTCCAACCCCCTGCCCAGGCAGGAAACCCTACACCACTTCGGACAAATGGTTATCCAACATCTTAAAAATTTCCAGTGTTGGAGCATTCACAACTTCTGCAGGATAATACAAGAGCTCTTGTATTATCCTTCAGACACACGTTGAGTAAAAATTACATCATAATCACATTTGCTGTGGCTAACATAATATAATCATGTTTCCAAAGTGGAGCTCCACACAGTTTTCATATTTGGAAGTTCACTTGAAATCTGGGAATTATCAACATAAGGATTGCAGCCTGCAGCTGCAGGCTACAACTAACATGGTTTTCAAGATCTTTACATAAAACCTATCATAAATCCCCATGACCCTCTTGATTTCTGTTTTATCAATATTATGGCTAGAGTTACCATTACTGATTTCAACCTGGAACAACCCATGCTCTGACTTTTATGTCCATGAGCCTAATAAGAACTGTCATTTTTAAGAATGTGGTCTCTTTTTTGAAACTTTGGTGATTATACCCTACTACAATAACAGTTGAAGTAGGGGTTCAAGCTGCACGTGACCTACAGCATTTATTCTGTAGCCTCCAGAACCATCCAAAGAAAACATTAGATAAAGGTAAAGGTTCCCCTCACACATATGTGCTAGTCATTTCCTACTCTAGGGGCCAGTGCTCATCTCCGTTTCAAAGCCAAAGGGCCAGCGCTGTCCGAAGACGTCTCCGTGGTCATGTGGCCAGCATGACTAAACACCAAAGGTGCACGGAACGCTGTTACCTTCCCACCAAAGGCGGTCCCTATTTTTCTACTTGCATTTTTTACGTGCTTTCAAACTGCTAGGTTGGCAGAAGCTGGAACAAGTAATGGGAGCTCACCCCATTATGCAGCACTAGGGATTCGAACTCCTGAACTGCCGACCTTTCGATCAACAAACTCAGCACCTTAGCCACTGAGCCACTGCGTCCCTCTAAACAAAACATTACCTCCAGTCATTTCCCAAAATGTTGAGGATTTAGATGTACCCTAGTTTAAGTGGGGGGGGGGGAGTGCCTTACCCTTTCCTTCCAAATTAGGGACCTGACCATATCCTTTATTGAAGTGTAGCCCTTGTCATATGGTCCTTAAGTTCACCACAACTCTGTAGCCTTGAGCTAGAAGGTCTGACCCTTTGTTTTCTGAGATATTTCCTGGACAGAATTAGAATCAGTAGACTGCAGTGTCAATAATACAAAAAGAGAAAGCAAAATAGTTAAACACTTTAGCATTCTTTTTATAGTATGTCAGCTGAGAAAGATCACAGAGAAAAAGGAAAGATCACAGAGAAAAGCTTTGCTCTATGTGCATTCGTGTGTGTGTGTGTGTGTGTATGAGAGAGAGAGATGATGTTTGCATTTGCTTATCTGTGCATGAGTGTACTTCTCTCCAAGTTATTATCCAGCTCTGCATGTGGTCCTTGGGGCTGAAAAGCTTTCCTCATGTGCAACTAATAGCCCCTTTCTGTGCATCTAATGCACCCATCCAATTCAGAAGGTAACCAACAAAACATTTCCAGATGCCCTGATATTGAGAAATAGATGTGTCAGATGTAAATGCCTTATTCTCCAATGTGTAAATAATGTATATATGGAACATCAGAGGTTAACTTATTCTTTGGACTTTAATGTATTCATAACTTACCACTCCCATTCCTAGCTCCACCCCTTGTATATATAAGGAGCCACCCTCACCATTCTCGTTGCTTCTACCTTGAATATTCAGTGAATATAGAATGCCTATCATAATTAAAAAGAAATATATTTAAAGCTTTAACTCCTATTATCTTTATTGAGTCTGATCCTGAAAATATTGCAACAAGCTGGTAGCAGAGGATGGTTAATTGACTCAATAAGTAATTAAAAATGTCCAAGAAAGATAGGCCCAACACCAGGGCCTACAGCAAAGAAATAGAAACTGATCAAGAGATGATCAACGAATCCACCAATGCGATTTCGAGAGAATCCGAAGAATACACCACTGAAGAAGAAGAACTAATGAGTGAAAATAATGACCAGAAAGAAATCGAAATAGAAAATAACGAACTCAGGTCAGAGATATTAAAGATACTAAAAAGCCAAAAGAATGATGAAAGTCTCATCGCGGACCTCCAGGAGATGCTGAAGAACAGCGGAGCAGCGAGAGAGAAAAACGTCATTAAAGAAAAACCCAAAGATCAAAAAATCGTAAGTGAGATGACTACTGAGAAAATAGTTGTTAAAAAGAAAAGATGTGATCCCGCGCGAAATTTTGAATGGCAGCCATCTTGGTTTCAACGAACTTCAAAAGAGAATGGAGCAGAGCCAATCAAAACGCTCAGTTCAAAATTTCTGGCGCGAAAAACACTATCAGACGAAGAAAGTGAGAAAGAAGTCTCAAACTCTTCAGATGATCCAAAATCAGAAAGTGAAGACGATTTAACAAAATCTCAAGTAAAATCAGCAATGAAAACGCTTTTTGCTGCTTTTGGGCCAAGACTGAAAATTACCAAGACATCTACGAAGAAGCAAGAAATCAAACCGGCGACTCAAGACCTGCACGCTCCCATCCTGACTTCGAAAGCGACGACGCCCGAGCCCAGAGAGCCATGCCGATTTCGCCCTACACCACAGACAAAATCGAATACCAACGCACACAAAAAGAAGAAAAGAACCGTCACCACCACCAGAACCCCAAAAACCGAGCCAGAGACCGACTCATCTGAGGAGGAGCGGATCGAGAGAGCTGAAAGGGAGAGAACCTTCCACGACGCCACCAAAGAAGAAATGAGCAACGCGCATGTGCGAAACTACGTAGACGACCCAGAAGGACTTGAACTGGCCAGAGAACCGCGCAGACTCATTGCAAGCATCCCAATGCCGTTCTGTAATTTCCTGCACTTGAGAGATCACGGACTGCCCCAGGTTGTAAGTAATGGACAGAATAATGTAGGTAACTTACCCAGTGACTTCCCAAAACTTAGAATTGATGGCATTAATTTACAAGAGTGGTATCAACAGCTTCAGGTTATTTTCATGAAAGAAAATTTACTATTCTTTATAACTAGCCCTCCAAGAAGACCTTGGACTTTAAAAATAGATTGTTTACATCATAGAGCATTTTTCATAATAATATCTAGCGTGTCTCCTGCAATGTATCATAGCATCAAACCAAACCTAACTGTATCAGAAATAATTCAATGCATGTTTAATCTATTTCACAGCGATAGCGTAGCTACAACCACAAGAATGTCTAAGGATTTCTTTTCCTCTAGAGTAAAACCAGGGGTTTCTATAAGTGAGCATTTGATAAATCTAAACAAAATAAGAGCTGAGCTACAATTGAGGGGGGAAGTGATTTCAGATCAAACAATGAAAAGTGTTATTATCAATTCACTTGATCCATCATGGGATAGCTTTATGTCACACTTAGATACCATTAATTTGGGATATTTATCCATAGAAAGTCTATCTAACAAATTGATAGCAGAAGACAATTCAAGAAAAAATCGATCCAGTAACCAAACAGACCACAAACCTTTTAGGAAAGTAGTCTTTCAAGATAAACATAATGAGGCCTTTAGATGCTACAATTGTGGATCCAGGGAACATAGTAGAAGAGACTGCCCCAAAGTCTCAAGAGAGAGACATAGACCAGAATATAGGAGCAAATATAATTACAGACAATCTTCCACAGATAGACACAAATATAGAAGCCCACCAAATTACAAAGAAGGTAGAGGGGGTAGAGAAAATTCAAAAGAGAGGAAATCTGGGTCACTGAATGGGCTAAATAAACAAGACAGCACCAGAACACAGCAGGATGAGAATAACAATTGGCTTATTGATTCTGGTGCAACAAATCACACCACCAACAACAAAAGTATATTATCTTCATTTATAGAAGATAAGTTTGTGATAAAGGTAGCTAATCAAGATAAGGTTCAAGTACTAGGCAAAGGAAATGTGACCTTGCCTGGTCTAGGGAAAATAGAGGGGGTATTATTAATCCCAGAAATACCTCACAACATACTAAGTGTCATAAAATTAAGCAGAGAATCTGATATCAATATAGTTTTCTCAAAGGGGAAAGCAACTATAGAAAAGAACAAAACAAATGTAGGTACTGTAATGATAAAAGGAGGTCTACCCTATCTGATAACTAAAGAAAGATGTTTACATAACATTGATTCAAATATGGAAGATTGTATTGAAGCAGATGATGAAAATGTCAGTAACAGTGACAATGATGAGTGTAGAATAACTCATGATCACAAAAATACATACAAGGAAAAGAAACCAAAAATAGGTAAACCAATTCATGATGAGTGTGCTCACATCTTACACAGGAAGTTAGGACATGCAAGCTTTCCTGTAGTACAAAAAATGACTGAACACGCAGAAGGTGTCAAAATAAAAAATTGTGAAAATTATTTGGAATGCTCAGTATGTAAGTCCACCAAACTAAAAACCAGTCCCAGACCAAAAAAATCTAACAGATCAACTAACAATATTTTTGATTTGGTACATATGGACTTAGTTGGTCCATTAAGTCCCTCAATTACCTATAGAAAACGTTACTTCCTAACAATAGTGGATGACTACAGCCGATATGGTTTTGTTTACACATTAAAGCACAAGGATGAAACATTTCAGAAATTTAAGGAATTCTACAAACGTATAGAAACACAACATAATATCAGAATAAAGCAAATTATGACAGATAGGGGATGTGAGTTCATGTCTAAAGAATTCTCCCAATGGTTAAAGGATAGAGGAATGTTACATTTCACGTCCAATCCTTTTTCTGCATTTCAAAATGGAGTTGCAGAGAGGAAAAATTCCACACTACAAACCATGATTAGGTGCACATTAGAGGATGCTGGTTTAGGCAAACAATTTTGGTCAGAGGCATTACATTATTCGAATTACACTCAAAATAGAACCTGGTCCAGTATTGTGAATAAGACACCATATGAGGTGATGTACAATAGAAAACCCAAATTATCACACATGCACATATTTGGAGTCACTGCAGACGTACACATACCTAAACAATTGAGGAGAAAGGGAGAAAACGTATCCAGGAGATTAAGATTCATGGGATACGAAACTGGAACCAAAGGGTACAGATTTATTGATAGTAATAACAAATTTATAGTATCCAGAACAGCTGTGTTCCATGAACAGGCCAATTGGTCAAAATTGCACCTTAATGAAATATTTCCTAATAAATGTAAAGATACGATATCTTGCGAGGAAGGAACAACAGAAAATCAAAATATTAACAAAAGTAAGAACAAAACCAAAACTTGGACTAATAGTCAGCATAAAATAAAGACAGACACATTAACAAAAAAGGAAGCTAGATATTTGCATGATAACCATAGCAAGCCTGAAAGAACTATTAGAAACAATAGAAACCAAATACCAAATAAATACAAAGATTACATAATGCATATGAATGGAGAACAAATAACACCTAATACATATGAAGAAGTATTGAAACTTCCACATGAAGAAAGAGAAAAATGGGAACTAGCTATGGAAAAAGAGATGGAAAGTTTACAAGGATTAAATGTATTCACACCTGCGATCGCACCTAAGGATAAAACAATTATAGGTACCAGGTGGATTTATAAAATTAAGAACTTAGAAGGAGGCAATACCTTATACAAGGCTAGACTAGTTGCACAAGGCTATGCACAAAAATATCCAGAAGACTATACTGATACATATTCACCCACAGTGAGAACAGAGAGTGTCAAAACAGCCCTTGTAGTAGCATCTGCACTCAATCTGGACGTATTCCAATATGACATACAGACCGCATACTTACATGCAAAATTAGATAAGGAAATATATGTAAGAGCACCACACAGTCAATACACTAATAAGAACGAAATTTGGTTATTAAATAAGAGTCTGTACGGATTAAAGCAATCCGGCAAAAGATGGTACGATTGCTTGGTAAAAGTACTTAAGACCATGGATTTCAACGCCACCACTGCTGATAACTGTTTCTTTGTAAAAAAGAGTAATGATCATATTGAATTTGTATTAATTTACGTGGACGATATTTTATACATTGGAAAGCATAAAGAGAGCAGGGAAATCTTTGTAAATAAGTTAAATGAACACTTCTCACTGAAATCTCTGGGTAAAGTGAATAAATACCTTGGTGTGCAAATTAACAAAACTAAAAGGGGATTCAAACTTACACAGAAAGATAAAATCATCGAACTCCTAAACAAATGTAACTTAAATAATGCTAAAACCTGTGACACCCCTATGCAAACTGATTTTCTTAGAAACACTGATGAATCTTCCCCTGAGTTTAAAGACAACACATTTTACAGATCAGTTATAGGTTCACTCCTTTATATATCTAATTGGACTAGGCCAGATATTGCATTACCTCTCAATCTATTGTCAAGATATGTTAGTAAACCAACCTTGTATCATTGGGAAGCTGTCAAAAGAATTCTAAGATATCTGAAGGGTACATTAGATTTTTGTTTAATGTTGGAACCCAATAATGACAGAGAACCAAAAATTACTTGTTATGCTGATGCAGATTGGGCTGGTGATACATCATGCAGAAAGAGTACTTCTGGTTATGTTTTTCTATTGAATGATTGTCCAGTTTACTGGTATACTGGTAAACAAGAACTAGTAGCCACTTCTACTACAGAAGCGGAATATGTTTGTTTGTCCAAAGCTGCAAATAACCTTGTATGGTTCAATGATCTGATCACTGATGTTTGGAAGAAACCCACCTTACCATTTATTATGCATGAAGACAATAAAGCGGCCATTGAAATATCCAGATCCGATGCAATTGGACAAAGGTCCAGGCATATTGATATAAAGTTTAAGCATGTGAGACAACTGTCTCAAGACGGATTCATTAAAGCAATACATTGCGATACTTCTGAACAATTAGCTGACATATTAACAAAACCCTTACCTTCTAAACAACACAAATATTTAACTTCTAAATTATATGTATTATATTGTCCTGAATCAGAATGTAATTGGTGTTGTGTAACGAACCGGCATTTAGAGGGGGATTTGTCAGATGTAAATGCCTTATTCTCCAATGTGTAAATAATGTATATATGGAACATCAGAGGTTAACTTATTCTTTGGACTTTAATGTATTCATAACTTACCACTCCCATTCCTAGCTCCACCCCTTGTATATATAAGGAGCCACCCTCACCATTCTCGTTGCTTCTACCTTGAATATTCAGTGAATATAGAATGCCTATCATAATTAAAAAGAAATATATTTAAAGCTTTAACTCCTATTATCTTTATTGAGTCTGATCCTGAAAATATTGCAACAAGATGTGTGCATTAATACACAAATAGGTTTTACACAAACAGATTGTGTTTAGTATAACACGTAAGCTCTGTCTCTTGTGGTCTTAGACCATACTTTTATAGAAAGCATTCTTTCCCCCCAAATAATGTATAAATGGCATACTTGTTATTCACAAATCTGTGCCTGGCATAAATTTAATAGCCTAATTGGTTAGAGTCATAGAATCACAGGGGTGGAAGGAGCCTTGAAGGTTTTCTAGTCCCCTGCCCAAAAAAGGAGACCTTATACAGTATTGTCCAAAATTGTGGAAACCTTTTGGGAAAAGTGTATTTTTGAGGTTTGATGGCTAATAACACCACTTTTTTGGGGGGGGGGAGTTTCAAGATAATCATATTCCACTGCTGGAATGGCCTACGAATAGCCCAGACTTTAACCCAATTAAAAATCTATGGAGCCGATTAAAGAAACTTGTTAGTCAGAAGCGACCCAGCAATAAAACCCAGTTAATAGAAACAATCATTCAATCTTAGTTTCACATTATAACAGCTGCAGAGCTAAAAGACTTGGTTCACTCCATGGGAAGGTGTTGTAAGGCTGTAATGTCGTCTGGGGGCGGCCAGGGGTAGGGCATTCTCTGTGGGTGCTCCCACCCTCTGGAATGAATTGCCTACTGAGCTCCGGACGGCTCCTGATCTCCGCTCCTTCTGTCGGGACCTGAAGACTTGGCTGTTCAAGCAAATAGGCTGACTCTGATTCTGGGTTTTATTATTTATTATTTATTATTTATTAGTTAATTTGGTTTAAAATGGGATTTTGTTGTACATGTTTTTAACTTGTGTTTGCCGCCCTGAGTCCTTCTGGAGAAGGGCAGCATATAAATACATGAAATAAATAAATAAATAAATAAATACATAAATCATACTAAAGGTTACCCAACTAAGTATTAACTGACGTGATAATTTTTGTTTTTTTCTATGGAGATAATTTTTGTATATCTCATTTTTTCTAAGTGTTTCACTCTTTTTCTTTATACTGTAACTGCTATTCTAATAGCAAATCCTTCATAAAAGTTATTGCATTACATTCTTGATTAAATTATCTTTCCATTGATATATAATTTTATGGTACTATTCCAAAAAAAAAAAAAGTGGTGTTATTAGCTAGTTTTAGAAAATACACTTTTCCCATAAGGTTTCCACAATTTTGGCCACTACTGTACCACCCTATTAAAAGAATGGAAAAAATGAAGCCGCCTTTCAAGAGGTACAGTTCACAATTGGGATTAAGTTTTTGCAGGGGGAAGTTTGTCAATTCAATTTTTATTTATTGATTAGCCCTTTGGGCCATATCAAGTGCGGAATTACAAAGACAAATCATTACAAAGGTTTGGTAAAACAAATTAAGTAAGATTGGAATAACTCACAATTAAAATACAATTAGAATAAAATACGATCTAAAATAAAATCGGGATAAAATACAATAATTTAAAGTACCATTTACCTATAATTAAAATTATATTATAATGTCGCCCCTGCATCTACCCAATCAGTGTTAACTGCTATTAAAATTGCATTGTTAGATCAAGTGATCATTCTTACAATCTACCGCATTTTGCTGCACCAACTTTGTCCTCCTTCCCATCAACTTCCCATCAACCACAAATTTAGCAATCCATTTTACCAACTGCAAGTTGGAACCTAACAAACAATATCGCAAAAAGTGCTCTTTAGACTTAGGGGTGCTGGTATAAAAGATCCTGCCCAGTTGATGTTCCCTCAGGTCTGAATATAGGGGGCAATCAAAAATTACGTGGGATGTTGTTTCGACTTCCCCCGTCCCACTTAGACAGTTTGTCTAAGATGATTTTCTTTTCTAAAAGTGGAAATATTTAATCTCATCCTAACTCCTCACTCTACAAGATAAATGTTTCAAAGCATGATTCAGTGAAACAGAAGGGAAATGACCAGCACGGCCAAATGCCACTGGCAATTGTCAGGGACTGGGTCTTCTCAGTGCAGTTAGATTCTTTCCTGTTATTGTTTGGATGAGAAGGAATATGAAAGAGGTTCAATTAGGCCATTTCCTCACTCCTGTCAATGTGTAAATGTCCTTTATAGATTTCCCACTGCCTACTTTTAGTGTAGTCTCAATCTGACACTTGAGTAATTGCTATTCACCCTTTCTATCTGTGATTTACTTTGTATTTCCTCTTGCAGATGACAGTTAATGCATCTTGTCTGTGGCTGCTGTGAAATAAACAATTTCTTGAAAACAGTAAGAACAAACAGCAGTGATTAGGCATAAGAAATGTGTTTACTTTTTTTCTGATTTGTCTATCTGTTCTGTTCTGTTAAATTGTCTCATTGCTTGAAAAAAATGGAGGTTCCATCAATGTATTATTATACTCCCCTGAGTATAATAATGGATTGGATGTTCTTGGATTATTATCATTCCCACATCTCCATCACAGGGAACTGAGAGGAGTCAAACTGTAACAAAATATGAAAGGATGCAGGTTCTCTTCTTTTAGGGCAGGGGTCAGCAACCTTAAACACTCAAAGAGCCATTTGGACCCGTTTTCCACAGAAAAGAAAACACCGGGAGCCACAAAATCCTTCCCGTGCTTGACTATTTCCTGAGAGGCCAGAGAACTAGCATACAGTATGTAGTTGGATTAAACATTCTGTTTTCTTCTGAAACTTTTCTTTTCTTGGATTTATCCATGGTTGGCCTACTGGGGGTCGAAAAGCTCAATAAATCGCGTGCCGGTGGGTATCACACATTGGCGGTTGTAACACATATTTTGAGCGACAGGGATGAAAGAGCCATATGCGGCTCCAGAGCTGCAGGTTGCTGACCCCTGTTTTAGGGCAAGGCAATCTTTTTCTCTTAATTTTGTCAGGCAAAGTTGACTTGAAGTTGTTCCAAACTGATGGAGAACAGATTTAATTATTCATCCAACCACATATCTTCTCATCAGCACAAACCATTTGCATGTCTATCAGATATTTCCTCCTTCCAAACTGAAGTCCTATTTTCTTCTTCTTCTTTTAGCTCTTTGTTATTAGAATGCTATATGAGAAGAAATGTACTGGATCAAGTTTCATCAAAAGCGTTCTTTCATTGTCAATGATGGCTTCTCAAAGTTACCCTCTATTTATTCCAAAGATCTGGCCTTCAAGAATAGGTTGGACTCAAGGGCTCTAATTTAGTTATCCATGAACTTGATTCATAAATTATACCTTGCACTGATAAGAATGGACTCATAAGCTGGTCTAAAAATATTTGTATATAATTGCATTTTGCTTTATAGTTACTCTATTAAGTTCTCCTTCACATTCATATTAGATCTTCTGAAAGGAGGAGCAGCATAAAAATAAAATGATCAGAATGCAATCCTTTTTAAAATGAATGACTTCTACACTTTGGATCAAAAATCCTAGAGCTGAAATGTGTTGTTTATCATCATCTGAACATATGAATGTTATCATGGAATATTAGATTGAAGCTTTAAACCAGGACCCTCTCGTGCTGCGTGATTGAGATGACCTAGCATAATATGAGACAATGAAAATGGGCTGGCCTCTCAAGTTACACCATGGATTGTCTAACAATGGCTTGTTGAGAAAAAACACATTACAGGCTAACCAACACCAAACAAGCCATGATTTTAGTGGTGGAATATTGCCGGTTTAACAACCGGTTCAGTGAGCATGTGCTTAAAGCTGAAAATGGACCATTTAGAAGCTCAGCTGCTTACCTTCCAAGTCAGCAATGGTAAGTAGAACAGCGAGGGGGAAAAAATCAGCTGTGCTGCGTGGTTGGGATGAGCTAGAAAGCAGGAAATAAAGGACAGGATAGGGCAGAGACGAGCAGGTGGATGTGGCCAACTGATCATAGGAGCTACCAGTTCACCCAAGCTGATCCGAACCAGCTGAATTCCACTTCTGCATGGTTTGGTTCAATATAGTCTGCGAATGCTGTTGTACTACCGTGTTTCCCTGAAAATAAGACATGTCCTGAAAATAAGGCCAATTGGGCTTTTCAGGACATGTGATAATATAAGCCACCCCCGCAAAATAAGCCCCCCCCAACTATGCGCCCCACTCCCCCCACCAGGCATGGCAGGGCTCCTGCCCCTCGCTTAGCCACTTGCTCCCACCTGTCCCCGGTGAGCGGCAGGATGCCAGCTGTGCCGGTATGATGAAGCTCGTGGCGGTGCTGCAGTTCGTGCATGCAACGGCACAAGCCTTGCCGCTGCTCCATGAGGAAGCGGTGGCAGCGGGACACGTCAGGGCAGTGGCCAATGCAAAGAATGGGTAGGGGAGGTGACGGCAGCAATGGGATATCCAGTCCCACACTCACTGCCTCCTGCATCCCCAAAATAATAAGATCCCCCAATAATAAGGCCAAGCCTTATTTGGTGGGGTCAAAAGAAAATAAGACCCTGTCTTATTTTCGGGAAAACACGGTAGGTTCTCATTACATACTGCTGGCTGTATCTGTTGACACAAAGAATTAATGCTGAACATAACTTAATATTGATGTAAGTGCATAATTTGGGTTTACGAATAAGCAGGCATGCAGAAGTCTTATAATTAATGTAGCATGTTCAGCGTGGTTTGTTTTAATCTTGTATCTCTGATCCATTGAACATAAAACATTTTGTGTTTTGTGCCATCGAGAGGCACCTTTAAAAAAAAAACACTTTCCTCTGTGGGTTGAGGATTCAACAAGTGATTCTTTTCAACTCCTCTGCCTCCGTGAATGGGCACTTGCTTTTCAAAGCCATTACTTAAAATGAAGAGAGGAATGTAATGTGCTGCAGATATATCCTCTGGAAGTAGCTGCTCAATCAAGAGAATGACAAAATGATGGTGCTTTAGTTGAGAGGCTCTCCAGACTGCAGTAAAAGAGCCATAAAACATTGTAAAAACTGTTTCAAGCATTGCCTTCCCTATTCGGTAGTGAGAAGAATTTTTAAAAAGCAAGAGAAAGAAGAAGAAAAAAAAATCAATCACATAATCTTGGCTGGGAACAAACGTACATGGAATGATTATGAAAAGTAAAAGCATATTTCATGCATCATGTTAAGCCAGAATTTGATTAATTATGATTTATTGATTAAATCACTATTGGCTTGACTTCTACAATACCCAAAGGTATAAAGCTGGATGCATAAAGTCTAATAACAAGGTGATGCATCACACTAAGCTACAATCAAATATTACAATACTTTAATATTAACATATTAAAGTATTGTGCTACTACTCCACAAAATAGGTTTCTGTGATTTACAGGACCAGTATTTAGTCAGCCATCTTTTAATATGGCATACTGTGAATCAAAACAACTGAGACGGTTGAATTAATCATGGGTAGATGCATTGTATGGAGTTGTCACAGACTCCTGTTTTATAAGTTTTTATCTATACTTAAAACCCATGAATACTAATAAGGAAGATGAGGCAAGTTTGAGCTTACTAACTCTTAAAAAAAAATTTAAAAAAGGAAAGCTACTCCATATTATAAATAGTAACATTCAAATATTCATACATGCATACATACTTTTCACTCTTTAGGATATTCAGTGTTATACAGAGTATATAAAAGGAGTAGAAAATTGTATGGCAAAGACCATGAGCTAAAACAAGAAAAAGAAACTGCTAAAATTAAATTAGAGTACCATCATTCATTATATTTCTGCCTACTTTTAGGCCCTTGCAAACTATCAAAGCCCTATCATGGCCCTGGTGGTGCAGTGATTAGTATGCAGTATTGCAGGCTAATTGTGCCGACTGCCAGCAGTTCGATTTTCACCAGTTTAAGGTTGACTCAGCCTTAGTTTTTATCTATACTTAAAACCCATGAATACTAATAAGGAAGATGTGGCAAGTTTGAGCTTGCTAACTCTTAAAAAAAAAATTAAAAAGGAAAGCTACTCCATATTATAAATAGTAACATTCGAATATTCATACATACATACATACATACATACATACATACATACATACATACAGCACAGCACAGCACAGCACAGCACAGCACATACACACAGCAGTTCGATCTTCACCAGTTTAAGGTTGACTCCGCCTTCCATCCTCCTGAGGCCACTAAAATGAGAACCCAGATTATTGGGGGCAATACACTGACTCTGGAAATTACTTAGAGAGGGCTGTAAAGCACTATGAAGCAATATATAAGTCTAAGAGATATTGCTATCATTCCGCATACTGCTTCATAATCTGCATTTTGTCCTTTAGACTTCTCACCTCTTTCTTTTGGAGAGTCTCATCAATTCCCTCCAACCCTCACTTTATTGTTTTTGTTTTTCTCTTCAATCCATCCACTGTTCCTTCATATAATTGTTTTGCTATGTGATCCTCAGTATTACTTCTGGATGATCAAGTAATTTTTTTTTGCACTGGCCTTACTGAGTTGGAAAAATAATGTCCTGTTTGTCTTTGTCAGAAATTATCATCAACAGGCTCATTTCTAAAACTATTTTATAATGTTCCTATCAACCAGCAACTTTCTTTCCTAATTGGTTATGAGACAACTTTTCTCAGAGCCATAAATTGTTGGCTCTCCTAGAGCCCCTTCAACACTAAATATTTGTGACTGGCATTTTTGCTTTCTCTTGTTGGAGCTTATGCGTGAGAACAATTGATCTACAGGTAGAAAGATATGACACCATCAGACTTTGAAAGATTACACTCTCCATGCTTCATAAATTATATTGGTTACACCTTTCTTTTCCCAGAAAGCTAAATACCTACATATTCCCTCCCCCAAGTTAATAAAAATGAATGCTCTTTATTACCTCCCAAGTGTTAAAAAAGAAGATAAAAAGCCACACTTTGTTCATTGCAATAAGTCAAACCTGACTGATTCCATATTAGACCAGCATATTCAAAAAACCAATTTGTATGAAATGTGGAAATGTCATTATTCCATATCATTGAAATACTAATAAAAATGTCTGTAATTAAACAAGGCAACCAGGTTAACTTTCCAAGAGAGGACTAGTGGACAAGCATTCAACACAATGCTTTTCGGCAAACATCAACATTTTTTCCCCTCTTTTTCTTTTTTTTTTTTACATTAAAATAAAATCCCATCTACTGAGAGAAAGCATGAACAATCTGCCCGGGCTGTTCCTAGTGATTGATCAAACTCTCCAGAGTTTTCAAAGAGACATTTTGACACATCTAGATGGAATTGCAGGGAAATTTTCTTTCCTGCTCCTGGACTATGGACTTTCCAAATGAATAGACTAGACCACCGTATGTTTACTCTTATGACCAAAACTAGGGGTCACGTGGGTAGGGTCTGCAACACAACTGCAGGAGGAAGCAAATGACATTTGAGGTTTGATTGCTTAGGTCACTCTTTTCACCCCTAACTCCCTTCTTCCCAGTTGCTTTTCCAGTTTGAGATGTGAATTGTACAGAGGCTTGTCGGTGAAAAAGCAGGTTGTTTCTCAAGAAATGATCAAGGCAGAAGGCAAAAGGCTTGTCACAACCATTCTTCTGCTCATGCTTCCATCCTACAGGGATGGTGTAACAGAACTCTCTAGAAGTTGCTGGTTTATTAAATTAGATCCTGCCTTTATTTTTTAGAACATAAGGAGGCATACATAATGGTCTTCCTTCCCTGTGAGATGGGTTGGGCTGAGAGAATGTGATGGGCCAGGGGTGGGATTCTACCGGTTCGGATCGGTTTGGATGAACCAGTAGCTTCAACAATCAGCTGGGAGCGAATTGGTTCGCTCCGACGATCAGCTGGGAGTGAACCGGTTCGCTCTGATGATCAGGTGGGCCCGCCCGCCCACCCCTCCACTTTACTGACCTGTATCTTCTCAGCTGATTCGCACGGCAGAGTGGATTGCTGCGCCTCAGCTGTGTTACTCCCCAGCAGTAACGCGGAAGGTAAGTTTTTATAAAACTGTACACACACACAAAACGCGCGATCACCGAACCGCTTGTTAACCTGACAGGATCCCACCACTGTGATGGGCCCAAAGTTATCCAGCTGATTTTCATATCTAAGGGATACACAATCTCTCAGTTTCTTAACTGCTATGCCATTATTGAATGACAATTCCTTACATTCATTCATTGGCTCTTCTTACTAGGAGTGTTGGGAGTTGTAGCTCAGCATCATCTGAAGAGCCATATATTCCACACTCTTCATTTAATAGGACAGCATAGAGCACGCTATGTCATGTTGCCATCACGTGATGTTTTGTAACGTTTTTCTCATTCGTGGAGCTGGGGTGGGCATGGCCTACATCCGTGATGTATCCAGCCCACAGGCCGCCAGTTTGACACCCCTGGTATGGAGTAACCATTACACCATGAAAACCAAACATTAACTAGTGTAGCCTCAGTAAAGGAAATATCAAAATGAATTGCTTTTGAATCATAGATGTGGCTGATGCAGCCTATTCTTTAATCTCAGGAATCAGAGGCCATACCTGATTTTCTATTAGTCACATACAGTTCCCACTCTATGGGACATCCTCCCCACCATCACCAAAATGAGCTGGTTTCATCACTTTTGACTTTCCAAAGGTCCCTCAAAATCTAATTGTGGTGAACTATTAAGGTGGCTATATTATTATTAACATCACTTACTTAATAATCTTCTTTTTTAGTTTTGTATTGTTTTTAATAGTAATTATAATATTGATTATTTCAGTATTTATTGTGTTTAGCTCCATTGTATTGCTGCTCAGAGGTCACAATGTGAGATGGATGGCTTCATATACATTTGATAAAGTGTTCTATGATAATCCATTCCCTGATGCGTCTTGATTTTAAGAAACACTTGCTTAGTGATGTATACCAGTCCAGTTTTTGGTACTCACCAAACTGGGGTTAGCAAGAGAAGGAGGCCATGGACCAGCCAGATAAAAAAGAATATTGAGGAAGACAGAAATTTCTGGATCTCCTTTGCTATAATCACTGGTTTTTCAAAACCAGCTCTCTAATGTGTTCATGAAAACCCTCAACTCAACCAATGCTCAACTTCTAGACATTCTAAAGTTGGCACTCTAAAGCTGGCACTTTTCTTGGATCATTTTCAAGTGACTCAACATCATGCTACTGTGTGACACTACAGTTTTAAAAAAACAAAACTGTTAGGGTCACATAGTTTTTTAAAAACAAAAACAAAACTGACTATAAGATAAAATAAGGGTAAGAAAAAGGCTTGCCCTTTCTTCTGAACAAAGCAAAAGCGGATTTTAAAGTTATGCATATATTTATTTGCACTTCTTTCTTTTCTTTTCTTTTCTTTTCTTTTCTTTTCTTTTCTTTTCTTTTCTTTTCTTTTCTTTTCATTTTTAGCATCACCAATAGCTTTAGCCAAGCTTCTTCCCTTTAATTCTTCATTGATTATTTTGGCTCCAACCTGCTTGAATCTTATTTCTTGTAGTAATGAAAACTGACTGAGTCTCCATGAGGGGAAATAAACCCCTGAATTAAAGAACAAACCAATAAAAAAATACTCTCAACAGTGACAAATAAATGGAGATAAACAATTTCCCTCGCTTGAGGAAGTCCACGCTGTATGCACAGGGCAGGGTGGAAGATGCCTGTTCTGCCGAAGATCTGAAGGTTCCCTCATGAATACTGGAAATGTTTAAGACTATGTAAGTCACCGTGTGTTGTTATTGTCAGCCTGACATTCAGGCAAGTTCTGCTTTCCTTCTGATTGCTGAGTAGTTCAACAGGAACAACTATGTGGCATTTTTTCATAGCCAATAAATAAAAGAAACACTCTTGTTAGAAAATGATAATTTACTAACTTGTTGGGTTGGCCATATATAATCCTCAATATAGCTTTAAGACTGTATTGCTGTATTGCATCATACTGTGTCCTGATTGGTTAGCTCTGTAGCCAATGTCCTTAAGAGGGAGCTTGAAACATGGTTAGTTACTCTCTGCTACTCTCTGCTGATCTTTGCTGACCATTATTGATCATTACTGCTTTTTGCTGTGTTTGCTACTATTTGCAACTGTTTATTGTGTATGACTACAATGACTGGTAAGAAGACTTTGTTATTGGAATATCCCTGGACTATTGTTTACTATCTACTGCTTTATCTGTGTATGACTTGGACTGTTTATTGGATTGTGCCTTATTGCTATTTCCTAAAAGTAAGCACAACTCAGTGTATCTCTGTGTTGGCTGTGATTATTTGCAACTGCTCTCAGTCGCTTTCATGTACACACCCTTGCTACTCTAGGGTTGCTCTGCGAATTCCTCAACAACTCTGTTATAAAATCAGTCCCAAAGTATGAGCACTTTCATCGCCCCATCCATCTCTTTATCCATCTAAATGAATGACTGCGTTTTTAATGAATTACAAGGAGGACCTTTCTGGATGGCCAAACTGAGGGTTTGCCTGGGACATTGAGCTGGAAGCAACACCAAGCAGTGGTGAAACCCAGCAGGTTCTAACAGGTTCTGGAGAACCGGTAGCGGAAAGTTTGAGTAGTTTGGAGAACCGACAAATAGCCCCTCTGGCTGGCCCCAGAGTGGGATGGGAATGGAGATTTTGCAGTATCCTTCCCCCGCCACGCCCACTAAGCCACACCCACAGAACCTGTAGGGAAAAATTTTGGATTTCACCCCTGACACCAAGCAATGCTTGGTGGCTTAATATTGGTGAGTGTACTGTCTGCAGAGGGTTAGAACAACACAACAAAAAAAGCGAAAACAAGACACTGTTCTTAGAGTGCCTGAATATTAAATAGAAGCATGGAGTTTAGAGTTACAAAAATATCTGGAGTCTGTAGAGATTCCTAGTCATCCAGGTCATGGTTGTCTCAAAGGTGCTTTTTCAGGAGGCAACTGGACTTTCTTGTTTGTTTTCTTTTAAACAACAACAACAAGTTGCCTCCTGAAAAAGCATCTTTTTCAGACAAAAAAAATCTGGAGCTGCATTCTTTTATCTCTTTTAGGAGTCTTTTTTCACCTAGACAACGTACGTACAGTGCTATATTTTATATTAGTTAAACCAACAAATAAGGAGGCATAGAAAGCTATTTATCCTAACACCAGTCTTTGGTCAGAAAGACAACACCTTCAGAATTTAATAACAGAAACACTGTCATCTTCAAATTCAAAGAAAGACTATGGAGGCCATGCAGAGTTTTTTATTATTATTGTTGTTGTTGTTGTTGTTTTGTTTTAAAGAGAATGCCAGTCTATGGAAAACGGAGGAAATAAAACAGAGGGGAGGTTAATAACAGTTCAGTGAGTCTTAATTCCAGGTAAACAGTAAAATAATTTCAAGGCATATTAGTGCTGTGGACCCTTAGATCAGCTTCCACATCCTGAACAGAGGGAATTGTTTTAATGAAATAACATCTGGCCATGTTCTTTGCGCTGAGATTCTATTTTGTTTCTGCTGTGATGTTAAAGAGGGGTTTTTGATGTGCTGAGACAAGCCTGGCTGTATGAATCAGCTCTGGCATTTGGGCAGTAGTGATGAAGTGGTCCGGAGCTGGGAGTAATACTTCCCCCTCCTCCCCTCCAATCCCTGGCAGATCAGGCACAAGACATCTGATGTGAAGTGCGGCCAGGCATTATACAGGCTCATCACTTACTCCAATAGATCAATGCCCTGACTGACAGGCTAAAGCAAGCGAGTCCACGCCCGGGCCCTGGTCAATAGCTCTCCCGGGAGCAATTCTTCAACTCTGAGAGAGACAGCAAGCGAGACTGAAAAAGAACATGACAGGGAGTGAATGGGCACACTTTTCTTTTGCCTCATGGACTCGAGGAGAAAGACATTAAATTACCAGCCTGGGCTGAATGGGTGCAAAGCTCCTTCATCTTCTCTATCTTACCATGAATCAAATAAAGTCTGGCTCATCTAGAATGCAATCACCAATATGTCCTTGGCTGTCAAATAGCTCCAAAATTATTCAGCACCGTCCTAGAGACCAATGTTTCTGCCAATCCCTAGGAACTGTAGTACGTGTATGTGTGTGTATGCATACACATCTCTACCATCTCTCTGTAGGTCTCTATCATCTATCTATCTGAAATTTTTTTACTACCGGTTCTGTGGGTGTGGCTTGGTGGGCATGGCATGGCTTGATGGGCGTGGCTTGGTGGGGATGGCAGGGGAAGGATACTGAAAAATCTCCATTCCCGTCCCAATCCAGGGGAAGGTTACTGCAAAATCCCCATTTCTTCCCGATCAGCTGGGACTCGGGAGGCAGAGAATAGGTGGGGGTGGGGCCAGCCAGAGGTGGTATTTACCGGTTCTCTGAACTACTCAAAATTTCTGCTACCGGTTCTCCAGAACTGGTCAGAACCTGCTGAAACCCACCTCTGATGGCATGGCTTGGTGGGCGTAGCAGGGGAAGGATATTGTAAAATCTCCATACCCTCCCCACTTCAGGGGAAAGTTACTGCAAAATCTCCATTTCCTCCCGATCAGCTGGGACTTGGGAGGCAGAGAATAGATGGGGGTGGGGCCAGCCAGAGGTGGTATTTACCATTTCTCTGAACTACTCAAAATTTCCACTACCGGTTCTCCAGAATTGGTCAGAACCTGCTGAAACCCACCTCTGGTTTGGGTGTGTATGATGTCAAAGTTCCACAAATGCAAGATTCCAGCCAAACTTGCTGAGGTCTTCTGATAAGCCAAAGCAGGACATAAGTAAGCCTTGGCCATCAATGGACATTATGTGGGCTAGAGATAAGAGAAAGCACAAGCACAATTTTCTCATAAAGATGGTGCTTCATAAAGAAGTATTGGAGATGTACCATTCCTATTCACTCAGTAATTGTCAAATATTGTATCTGGCTACCATTTTATGGATTACAATTCTCTCCATCTTCATCGCTTTCTCTATCTTCATTCCCATCTCCATTCCCATATGATCCATCTCCCATCCATTTCTAGCCAAATTTATTATTGTCCCAATGGGAGGCCAATAAGTATGTCTAGATCAGTCAGGTATGTACCGGTAACAGAACATTTATACCAAGGGTGTCAAACTCGATTTCATTGAGGGCTGCATCAGGGTTGTGTTTGACCTCTGTGGGGTGGGGGGCATAGCCAAGGTGGGCGTGGTCAGCCCAACATCACTCATTTCGGGGGCACCTATGGTGGCTGTGGGGCATTCATTGTCTCCAGCAGAGGAAGACGAGACCAGGAGAGGACCAAACCCTTGTCCTCCAGAGCAGCCCCACCATCCTTTCAGGCCATGTGGAGGACCCCCGGACAATGGCGCAGGCTATACCCTAGGCAGCAAAGGGCAAGTGTTTAGCCTCACCCTCGAGCTCCCAGGGCACTGGGACCCCACAGCCCAGCCCAGCCCCACCCCACTTCCCCGAGGGTGTGCCAGGCTCCACTTATCTCCTCCTTGAGGCTGCTGCTACTGTTCTTGCTCTCCTTGGCCAGGTTGCTCATGGTGTATGTGTGAGGGCAAAGTGTATGGGTCAGAGGGAGGTCCATCCCCTCTCCATGCAAGAAGACCCAGTTTTGTAGCCAAAGCATCCTCAGCAATAGGATGGGAGACCACCAGGACAGGTCAGAAGTAGGAGACACATGGATGGTGAAAGGGCAGCAAGGCTGCAAATGGCCAAGTGCTAAGGCAGGACTTCCCTCAAATCCTCCCTCACTCTCATTATAATCTCCTTCCTTCCTTCCTTCCTTCCTTCCTTCCTTCCTTCCTTCCTTCCTTCCTTCCTTCCTTCCTTCCTTCCTTCTTTTTCCCTTTTCTTTTGCCTTCCCTCTTCATTCTCCTTTCTTCTTCCTTCCCCTCTTTCCTTCTTTTTCTTTTCTTGCTCTCTTCTCATCTTTCCTTCTTTTGTCTTTCCCCTTTCCCTTTCTCCTTTCCTGTCCCTTTTTGGATGCTCAAATGCAAAAGGGAAAAACTTCTTGATGCCTCTTGCCTTGTGATCAAATGCCACTTTTGCTAGTATTTGTTTTGCTAGCACTCTGCCAGTGAAAATGGAGCTGTGGGGGGGGGGACTATGTGGCCCTCCCGAGCTCCATTTTACTGGCAGAGGAACTGTGGGCTGGACCTTCGCTGTTTCTAGCCTGGCCCTGTGGGCCAGATCTATGGACCCTGCAAGCCGGATCCAGCTCGTGGGCCTTGAGTTTGACATCCCTGATTTATACCAACTATACAACTGATTACATGCTATCAAGTCATTTTTTGACTCCAAACAACCACATGTATTTTCTCCAAAATGATATATCCCTAACCCATTCTTTTACATCTCCCAGAGGTGCATCCATCACCTCTCCTCTGTAACTGAGTTCATCCACCTTTCTGATTGCTGGTCATCCTCTTCTCTTTTCTTCTACTTTCACAGTATTATAACTTTTCCAGTGAGCTGGGTCTTTGCAGACTGTCATAGTAGGATAATTTGAAACTGGTCATTTGTTCCTCGAATGAAAACTCTGAGTAGTTGTGTTCAATGACACATCAGCTTTGTTTTCTTGATTCTCCACAAGGTTCTCAGGAGTCTTGTCCAACATCAAAGTTCAAAAGCATCAATACTTTCCTATCTTGCTTCCATTTCCATAGGATAATACAGGGCCTACTATGGCTTGCACAATTTTGATATTTTTAGAAGTAAACATATCGCAGCATTTGAATATCTTTTCCAGGGCCTTCATGGTTGTTCTACCAAATGCTTGTTCCTTTATTGTTATCAGCTGAGCTTAAAAGGTGGAAGCTACTCACTATTTTGACATTTTCATTGTCATTTCTCTAACTGGTTGTTCTATCTATTGTCATTAATTTGGTCTTCTTTGCATTTACTTTTAGTTCCTTTTACTGTGCTCTTTGACTTTAATGCTAGGGTTTGCAGATCCTTTGCATTTTTGACTATCAGGCTGGAGTCAACAGCAGAGTGTAGCTTCCTCCAATTTTAAAAGCAGCTTCCCTTAATATATATTTGTTGAATAAATAAGAGAGAGTATACAGCCTTATCACACTCCTTTGCCAAGCTGGAGCTAGTCTGTTTCATTATGTTCTATCCAAACTGTGGCTTCCTGAACTGTACATTTTAATAAGAAAAATGAGATGTGCTGGGATTTCAATTTTTCTGGGCACATTCCACCCCTTGACATGGTTGATACAACCATAAAATCTAATCAATATTATTTAGTAATAGATTGCATTGTAGCCAACTATACAAGCAGCAATATCTTTTCTTCTTCGTTTTTCATGTCCTATGTAATAGTGCAATCTGCTCACTGAAAGTGTACAATCCCAGACCATCTCAGTTCACTGATGCCTAAGATGTCAATTTGTAGTAATTTCTTTTCATCTTTCATTGTGTTGAGTTTTCCTATGTTCATGCTTCTCACGTTCCATGTTCCTACTGTAATTCCATCTTTGCACCTTTGGATTTTCTTTCTCTATATGGCAACAAGAGCAACTAGATGTTCTGAAGGCTGTAATCTAGCTCTATCAACATCATTAGTAGAGGGTCTTCTGCTTGAGTAGTGGATTAAACTACAAAACCTCTAAAGTCCCTTTCAACCCTATTGTTCTGTGTTCTATGTTCTTCCTCAGTATAATGTTGAGTGCCACCAGACCTGTAAAACCCATCAACCGGCACTTTATTGGCAATCAAATTACATTTTTTATCCATGTGCTTTCCTCAGTAAAAATACAAGAATGCTTTACTGTTGCTTCCTCTGAACAATATGAATTGAAGCTTTTGCCATTGTCACTAAAATGATCATCTGCCTCTGGCATCTTCCTATTTCGCTGTAGCAGTGCCTACTTGTTTTAGCTGGGCAGCTGTGAGATTTTCATGCCTTGGATGACCCTGCTGGGAGCATAAACTCTTGGGATAAACTCCCAACATTCTTTGCTCATACCTCTAGACTAGGGGTGTCAAACTGGATTTCTTCGAGGGCCAGATCAGCATTGTAGTTCTCCTCCACGGGGAGATGGGACGGACGCCTCCTGCATCACCCTGCCAGCCAAAATGGGGCATGGGCAGCCTTGCGCAGCCCCTTGTCCCCAGGGGCAGGTTCCAAATCCTGTTGCTACCAGTTTGCTTATGCGTGCATGCGGCGCTTCTGCACATGTGCAGAAGCGTCCAGCCGGGTGGGTGGATCCTCCCGCCATCACTACTACCAGTTTGCCTGATCCGGTGCAAACCAGTAGCAATCCATCACTGCTGTGCTCCATTTTTGGTCTGGATGGCCTCCTGCAGCACCCTGCCAACCAAAACAAGTCCCCCCATGCCCCATTTTGGCTGCCAGAGGCACTGCGGACCCATCCTTTGCTATTTCAAGGCCATCCCCACAGGCCAGATTTAAGCACCCCGTGGGCCGGATTCGTCTTACAGGCCTTGAGTTTGACACCGCTGCTCTAGACTATCACCACCCAGCCATAATGAAGCAGCACAGGACCTGGGGATGGAGGACCATACAAAGAAACTCTAATATTATGTTTTAAATGTATATTATGCCTTGTAATTATAACAATAAAGAACAATCACTCTCTTTCCCAGAGGGCATCAATAATGATTGCTGTAGGGGCTAATTAGAGAGAAGACACTGGTATCTCACCCTAACCCGATGGGAAGAGACAAAGTAAATAATAAGAAATAAATAATGTATTCATTAAAATGTTTCCTTTGGTGTAAGGCACAAAGGCATGAAGCACTTTACATTCATTGCTCCTCCTGACCATCCTAATACTTTGTCTTTCCTTTCTTCCTGATATTATGGAAGATATAGAAACAGGATGTATAATATCCCTATACATGTACAATACAAATGTGCAAAGCAGCATTACTGTCCCTACATTATCTCTCACAACATTCAACAGACCACAGCTGTCATTGCCAAAACAGTGGCCACAGTAAGCCATTTGGGAGTTAACACAGATTAATTTTCTCTTTCTCTTTGCATGATAAATGCCAATATTTCAGGAAAAATGTATTTTTCTTGAACTTGTTTCACCTAATTTTATTAGGCTGGCCTGCATAATATTGTGCAAAATAAGAATTGTTGCCATGGACAGTTGCTAGCACTGTTGTAATTGATTTTAATTAAAATATGAATTCCCATTCATATTTGGTTTTCTGTTAGATCCCCACACATATTTATTGTATTTTAAAGTCATCTTAGCCATAAAAAAAGGAAGGAAGGAAGGAAGGAAGGAAGGAAGGAAGGTCCTATATGCAAAAATAATTTCATGTTACAGAGATAAATACATGAAGATAGAAATGTTACAGCTGGGACTTCTGTGGAAGCTGACTTCACCTGAAACTAGGAATGTTTCTTTTGCCAAATATTTCTATTAACATCCTTTCCTGGTTGTTCCTGGTTTCAGCTCTATCTTTTGCCATTGTATGCTTTTTCTAAAATTTAATGTCAGTGGCTGCAACGACTCCTGTATTTTTGCTAACTGATACAGCTACAGGGGTATAGATCAAATTTGCCTTTCTCAGTGTTGCATTTCTCGACAGGATGTTCCATTCCACAACTTGTTCAGCAAATACACTTTAAAAAAATGTTAGCTGGTATGCTGGTGAACTGAAGAACTGATTAATCATAGGGAGAGAGAACGTGAAAAAGTTAGATTAAGATAATATTATTTCTATGACAACAAGGATCAGAATACTTCAGCCAATTACTTTATATTAGTAATCATGTGGATCTGTGAATGCTGAATATTTAGAAACAGTGAGAGAAAGAAGATAGAAATCTTCAAATTATCATTTTGGAGGCCATTGCTAGGAATTAAAGGACCGCAATAAGAGCCATTCAGTTGGTTCCGGACTATATTTTTCATTTCTTCATTTCATGTCTTTTAATTTCATTTCTAATCCATTTGTTCCAGGTCAAATCAGCCAACAGCAGTTCACAAAATAAATTAAAAACACCAGTAAAATCACAGCAGCTACAAAATATAATAAAACTACAAACGCAAGATATAATCAATAAATAACAGCAGGGCTCAGACAAGCAACATTATGTAACTGTACACTTAAAAATGTCAAAGTGGGAATTTTATCACAGAAGTCTAAGATGGTCAGACTTGAATATAAAAGTGAAAAATGTTCTTATTAAATCGGATTAGAAAGGGAACTGTCTGGACTTTAAAGGAGGTAGGATTTTATAAAGTTGATTCCACTGATTAAAGCATCCAGTCCAATAGATTCCAACTATATCTCCTTCAAAGTTGGCACCTTCAATAAATCCTTCAAAGATAATTTGGGCCCTTAGTTTATAATATATGGGGGAAGCTCCTCCTTCAGATGAACAGTGCCCATTCTATCTAGAGATTTATAACTCAAAATAAGTGCCCTGAATTTAATTTGGGAATATTTTGAGCAACCATGATCCTACTGGCCGCCTTATTCTGGATTTTCACAATTTCTCAGGGTTTGTTTGTTTTTTTTGGCAGGGTAGAGCAGATTGCAATAAAGTAATGAGGAAGTAAAGTTTGAGAAACTGATCAAGGAGCATATATATATTTTTGACAGGGATTTGAGAAGTAGTAGAAAGGGAAGGCAGTGGATGAGTTGGATGGAGATGAAGTCATTAAAGAACAATGAGTTCTTATAGGTGAAGTGTTAGTAAACATTTATGTATAAAATTATCAGAGATCTAGCCTTAATTGCTGGTACCTGATTAAATAATCAATTGCCCTCCATTTATACTTTTTATTGACTATCATTTATATGATTTTTAGACACAATTTGCTCTAATAAACATTATTTAGTGCAAATTAATGTCTTATTCGAGTTGATTCCATAACAACTACTGTATTTTATTCCAATAGGATTAAAAACAGGGGTGGGCTTCCAAAATTTTAGCAAGGGGTTCTCTGCCTGGTTGCTGGGTGGGCGGGGCCATGGTGGGTGTGGCTTAGTTGGCCTCCTGCACCATGGCAGGGGCGTGTTTTGGCCCTCCCCGGGCTCCAGAGTCTTTCCTCAAGCCTCTGGGAGGGTCAAAACAGCCTCTCCAGGCTCCGGAGGTCCTCTGGAGGCCTGAACTTCCAGTAGGCCCATTTTTCGCCGTCCCTGAGCTTCTGCGTGCGCCCTGCACTTTATTGCATCCAAAACAGGCCATGTGGGGATTCCTGGGAGGGGTGAGATAGGCGGGGCCAGCCAGGAGTTGGATTTGGGGGTTCTCTGAACTGCACAGAATCTTAGCTAGAAGTTCTCCCAAACTAGTTCTCCCCTAGCAGTTCACGCCTGATTAAAAAGCAATCCTAACATGCGTGTTTAACAAAATTTAGACCACACAGTATCGTTTCTGTTAACTATTGAAGTTCTGCCAGAGGCCACTTATGTTGAGGCCCTTATATTGGTCATTTTACAGAATCTGAACAATAATGATCCTGTGGGTTAGAGAGCTCCTTTGTGAGCAATATTCATATTCATGCCCAACACATCCCAGTCTAAATTGTTAAAATGGAGATTAGCCTTGAATTACCCCTTGAATTTCAAACTGCCAATATTTGCTATTCAACTTTGTATCTCCTTGCACTGGTAGTTGATTGCCTACTTCTGACAAGCATTCTCTTCAGCTTGAGATTTAGATGCAGATAATGTTCCGCTACTGTCACGGAGCATGTAAAATGTTTTTAAGATCAGTGTTGACGGGGGTGTTTTAGTATTTGGGGAATTTTATTGAATAACTGATTTAAGATAGAGTTATTTAAGGAATCTGAAGTAATAGACAGGTGGCTCTTCATCTTCAACAAAAGACAAGCACTAATCATGATGAAATGGAGTCCTGTAATTATTTTGTATTATTTCAATGAATAATGTAGGACTGTCAATTCCTTGGTAGAAACAGCACATGAATGCTATGCTTCTTGAAATGCGATAAATGCCTTTTAATATTTTATTTCTAATCAGAGGGTAAATATATATTGTCACTTCTGTCCTTAAAATGAATAAAAAATGAGAAGTGTATTGAATGAGAAAAGAATGTTATTTTAACTATTTTAAAAAAGTGGAATAAAATTATCTCAATACAGGGAAGAGAACCTGTTATGGTATACTGGTCAAGCAAGAGGCTACAAACCAGGAGTCTTTGTGCCTAGTCCTTCCTTGGGCAAAAAGCCAGCTGGATGACCTTGAGCCAGTCACTCCTTGTCAGACCTAGAAAAAAGGCAATGGCAAACAATTCTGAAAATCTTGCCAAGAAAACTGCAGGGTTTTTTTTGTTCCTCCAGTTGCCAGAAATCAACATTGAGTTGAACTATATAATACAAGAAATGTTTATATGTATATCTAATGGGGAAGAAATGGGTGTTACGAAGATGTTTGCTAATCTTCAAATAAATTTAATAAAAATAAATGCTTAAAATATCTCAGTGTTTCTAAACTAAGCATGTGATCTATCCAGGCTTTCTCAGCAGTGTCATATAAAGCCCAATGGCAGATAAAGTATTTGTATTTATGGTGAAAAGCAAAATAATAAAATATCAAGTCATGGTCCATAATTTTCTGGGCTTATTCGTATTCCAACATATACTGGTTAAAGATGTTAACAAAATAAATTGTCCAAATTTAAGAATACCATTAGATAGTTTATTCAGATTACCCATCACCTACACCAGAGGTGGGTTTCAGAAAGTTCTGACCAGTTCTGGAGAACCAGTAGCAGAAATTTTGAGTAGTTCGGAGAATCGGTAGTAAAAATTCTGACTGGCCCCACCCTCATCTATTCTCTGCCTCCCAAGTCCCAGCTGATCAGGAGAAAATGGGGATTTTGCAGTAACCTTCCCCTGGATTGGGGAGGGAATGGTGATTTTACAGTATCCTTCCCCTGGAGTGGGGTGGGGATGGAGATTTTACAGTATCCTTCCCCTGCCATGCCCACCAAGCCACGCCCACCAAACAATGCCACTCCCACCAAGCGACACCCACAGAACCGGTAGTAAAAAAGTTTGAAACCCACCACTGACTTACACTAGGGGTGTCCAAACTTTTTGCAAGGAGGGTCAGATTTGGTGAGGTGAAAATGTGTGGGGGCCGACCATTCAGCCTGACATTCTTTGAACCATTAACATTAAATGCAAATGAACTATTTTATGAAAGACTAAACAAATAACTCAACTGCACTAATGTGAAGTTAGCATGTTTTGTCTGGTAGTGCCTCTTGATATTGAATTCCTTGAAAACAGCCACAGTCTCTTGGCAAATTAGGCAGACACAGTTGTTTCGTATTTCAGTGAAAAAATACTCCGATTTCCACTTGTCCTGGAAGCGGTGGCGGCCCTCGCTGTCAACTTTCCTTTTTTTAGTTACAGTCGCCATTTTAGAAATGGGCACACAAACTCACAAGGGTCACGTGGCGAGAGTGCTGACTCAGGTCTACTGCCATCTTCTGGTGAAAAATATGGCTGAGATGCTCTGCAGAGCAGGGTGGCTGTGGAGCAGGAGGCAGCAGGGGACAGCTGTGGGAACTGCTGTGTGGTGAAGGGAAAAACGCCGGCCGGCGGGGATGAGTGACAGGCTGAGTTGGCGGAGAGAAGAGGCTGCGGGCCGCTCGAAATTTGAATATGGGCCACAATTGGCCCACGGGCCGACTTTGGACATGCCTGACCTACACAATACAATACAATACTTGCATTGGACTAATGCAGTGATAGCTTATTCTGATTACATCTATGCTAATGGAAAGAAATTGCTAAATCTGATAAGACGAAGGAAACATGAACTGCCCAAATTTCAGTCAGGATCTTTAATGCTAGTCTGGGTTATAAACAGAATGTTGGGAAGTATGAGATGCATTGCCATCCTTCCTCTATAGCAGGAACATTCAGACTTCGTAACTCTAAGGCCTGTGGACTTCAATTCCTAGAATTCCCCAGCCTGCCATGGTAGCTGGGAAATTCTGGAAATTGAAGTTTATACATCTTAACATTACCAAGATTGGACTTCCCTGATTTATAGTGAATTCATTAAAGTGGAGCCTCTTTGAAAAATCAGAAATGTTTTTTTCTGTGGGTTATGGACTTCTGTCTGTCTCTTCCCCTTCCCCCCGTTTATTTTATCTTAACAATTTTTCCTCTTAAAAAAAGTGACTTAAAAAACGAAAATGCAAACTACAAACTAAGAAGCAAAACAAAAAAATATATTTTATACGTATCAACAGTCATTGATTTACCAATGAATACATACTATAATATAAATAGATAAGATATTGCAGTATCTCTGCCATAATAACACATATTGCCCTGTCTTTTAATTGTTAGAAAATATTGCCTTTTCCAAAACAGATAGATGACATACAGAGGTGGGTTTCAGCAGGTTCTGACCAGTTCAGGAGAACCGGTAGCAGAAATTTTGAGTAGTTTGGAGAACTGGTAGTAAAAATTCTGACTGGCCCCGCCCCCATCTATTCTCTGCCTCCCAAGTCCCAGCTGATCAGGAAGAAGTGGGGATTTTGCAGTAATCTTCCCCTGGGGTAGGGTGGGAATAGAGATTTTACAGTATCCTTCCCCTGCCACAGCCACCAAGCCACACCCACCAAGCAATGTCACGGCCACCAAGCCACACCCACAGAACTGGTAGTAAAGTTTTTTGAAACCCACCTCTGATCACATATTTGCAACAACCATTCTTTGACATCTGAAATAACATCACTTTTCCAATTTCTTAATAACTCTTTTTATTATCTTCTCATATTCAATACAGTCATAATTTCTGCTAAACAGTCAAATTTCAAGACTTTGGTACATAACTGAACATTAAACTAATATCTTTAACATTTTATTTCTTGATGGTTCACTTCTTCTCTTCCTTCCATTCCTTTCCCAGCTTCACCACAATTTATTATAGGAAAGATTTTTTTCCCTGTTCAGTCATGTCAAATTCTCAAGAGTGTCTGAACAAATCCCTGCAGTTTCCTTGGCAATATTTTTCAGAAGTAGTTTACCATTGCACCTTCCTAGGGTTGAGAGAGAGTGACTGGCCCAGAGTCATCCAGCTGGCTTTGTGTCTAAGGTGAGACTGGAACTCATAGGCTCCCATTTTCTAGTCTGGTGCCTTGATCACTAAATCAAACTGGCTCTCATAGGAATGGTAGGTGGGAATCAATTGCCATGCAAGTTGAGTATCTCCAGCCCTCCTTATTACTGTTTAGGGGGGAATTTTCAAACTTCTTTGTTACATTGACTTATTATTGGAAAGCTTTTATTGTTCCATTTTAGCATTTTTCTAGAATTTTAAATTCATTTTGAATTGCATATGTTATATATTGTATGTATACTTATAAATCACTAAGAGCAATGGAATTGCCAATGTTCTAATTTATAAGTAAAGCAATTAATGGGAAGATTTCTTCCTCCTGGGATATTATCAGGAATTAGCCAAAGGGAAGATATTAGTTAAAATGTAGCTATGCAATAGGATGTGGGATAAGGTTCCACTACAGTGAAGATAGTATTTTCTTATGTGCTTAGGTTTATCTACAGCATTAACTCTCCTTTTTCTTGGAAATGTTCAATAAAATCAGGGTGTAACTTCTGTTGGGGTAAATAATAGCTTGTGTAATAGGTGAGCTGCCTTTGAAAAGAATTTTGGAACTTCAGTTCTGCCTCAGAATATTGGTAGGGGCTGCTTACAGACTACCAGTCCAATTCTAGACACAGTATGAAGTCCTAAGGAATCTAACTTGACTTTGGACTCACTTTTATGAACGTATGTACTCCCTGTATACTTCTGCCCAAATTTAAAGAACCTCAGAAGAACCTTTATGGCAGGAACATGACAAAAAAGTTATGATGAACAAGGCTTGGGACAGTGGTGGGTTGCCCCCGGTTCGGACCGGTTCTATAGAACCGGTAGTAAAACTGGTGGGAGGCTCCGCCCACCAACCCCGACGTCATCAGAACGCCTCTGCTCATGTGCAGAAGAGCGTGCACCCACAGCCCCATTACAAGCCAGTAGTAAAGGTAAGTAGAACCCACCCCTAGCTTGGGAGCTCCTTATCAAAGACCCCCTCCATTTCGGTAAGCCTTCTGTTAACAAGTCAATAGGTTAAAAAAACCCAAAACCCTCAGTTGTATCTGAAACTTGTCGCCAAAGTAATTTTTAATCTTATTGCTCTAGCTTAGTTCTATGACATTTTTAATTTTAAGGTTTTAAACCCAGCTTCATTATTTTGTTGTCAGCCACCTTGAACGGTTTTGTTAATGTAAAGTGTTCTCTGTTTAGGTCAGTATGATGTTCATGTCAGTTCCCTGTGCTTGGATTTACAATGCATATCCTGTCCTCCAAGAACTAATGTCCTGTAGCAACTCAATAAGCTTAACAACCCAGAAACTACTAAGTCTATATGTTTCACTCTGCCTAATAGAGTAGAGCAATTCCTTTGGAGCCAGTTCATTTTGTCTGGTAATTTTTTTTTCTTTTTTTAGAAAAGAACAAACGATCCCTATAATTCAACATTGCTTTTGTGCCATAAAGAGCCCTTGCTTCAGTACAATCTGGTGAATGTAGTGCTATGCGACCAAGAATTGTCTTTTGTTAGCCCAAAAGAATTCAATAGGCTTCCCTAACACAGAAACCTCCATTTCTTCTGGGTTACAATGCCCATCAGCTCAGGCAGCTTGACAAATTCATTGAGCAGAGGTGGTATTCAGCAGGTTCTGACCAGTTCTGGAGAACCAGTAGCGGAAATTTTGAGTAGTTCGGAGAACCGGTAAATAGCACCTCTGACTGGCCCCACCCAGTAGTGGGATTCATTTACCTTTGCTACCAGTTCACAAATGTGAGCACATGCGCCACATCTGTGCACACACCACATCTACGCATGCGCAGAATGCTCTGTGCATGCGCAGAGCATCAGTGATGATGTTCAGGCGGGTGGGTGGAGCTTCCCGCCGCCACTGCTACCGGTTCAGCCAAACCAGGTAGAACCAGTAGAAACCCACAACTGGCCCCACCCCCATCTATTCTCTGCCTCCCGAGTCCCAGCTGATCGGGAGGAAATGGGGATTTTGCAGTAACCTTCCCCTGGAGTGGGGTGGGAATGGAGATTTTACAGTATTCTTCCCCTGCCATGCTCACCAAACCACGCCCACAGAACCGGCAGTAAAAATTTTTGAATCCCACCACTGTCGTTGAGGATGATGACTTGTAATCCAAACAGATGATAAACAAATGATGAACAGCCAAGAACGTACAGTAGATGCTTCTAAAATGATCAAGAAAATCCAAATAGGTTCTTCTCTTACTGCATGTGAAGAGAAATTGGAAGTTTCATGAAAGCTATTTGTCCATCCTTTCAGATAGGCCAAATCAAGCCTGTCCTGGTTTCTCTCTGTCTCCATTTACAGTATAGTAAATAAAACTAAAGCAGGGTAATTTTGAGTTTCTTACACTTGTTTCAGTCTTTGGACTATGTAATATATATAATATATTATATAATATATATATATAATTCTGCAAGTCTACATTTTCCACAATGGTCCTTTCAGTTCTTCACCAAAGCCATCTTTAAATTCCATTACAAGGTTAAAGATGTTGTGAAGCCATCTAGTACAGTACAGTATGCTTGATTTTCTGATTTACCAGATAACATAACAATAAGTGAAATATTAAGGAGAAGTCAGTCATAGGGGATGTGGGAGAAACCTGTGCTCTGCTACCCATTATCATGGGATGCTTTCGTTATCCCAAATTTGGGATGGGATGGGATGCTTTCGTGTATCCCAAATTTGGGAAGCAGGATCATGGAAGATTGATTCAATATGTTCTTATTACAGATAGTAATAAGTGGTAAAGAGGATTACAGAGGGTCCTCATTAAACTACAGTAATTGGGATTGGAAAATCCATCTCTAAGCAAAACAATGTGTCATATTTCAATGCCATTTAGCGACAGCATTTCTAGCACTTCCGGCTACAGTTGTTAAGTGAATCCACTGTTGCTAAGCATGACATCACATGATCATCATTTGTGACTTCCTGATGTCTTCCTCATTGACTTCGTTTGTCGGAAACCAACAGTAAAAGTCACAAATGGTAATCATATGGTAATCTGTGGGACGGTACAATGTTATGATTGTGCAGCAGTCGCTAAGTGCCCGAATCACAATCATGTGTCTACAGGTATGCTATAACGATGGCAACTATGAGGACTAGTTAGGGTACCACACATTCAACACAATTGTAACTTCAAACAGTTATTGAACAAGGGATAATTAAATCAGGACTACCTACAGGGGTGAAATCCAGCAGCTTCTGACAAGTTCTGGAGAACTGGTAGTGGAAATTTTGAGTACTTCAGAGAACCGGCAAATACCATCTCTGACTGGCCCCAGAGTGGGGTGGGAATGAAGATTTTGCAATATCCTTCCCCCAGGAATGGGGAGGGAATGGGAATTTTGCAGTATCATTTCCCTGGAATGGAGTGGAAATGGAGATTTTGCAGTCTCCTTCCCTTGCCATACCCACCAAGCCACGCCCACCAAGCCACATCCACAGAACCGGTAGTAAAAAAAATTGGATTTCACCACTGACTACCTATATACCATAAGTTTATCTCCTCCCACAGCAATGTTTATTCTCTTCACCCTCTGTAATTCCAGTCAATTGTGTCATGCTAGGAATGACACTTAATGATTAAAAGAAAGAGGAAAATTTCAGAGAGACAGAGGATAAAATTGCCAGGAATGTGTTATACTCATGGGCAAGACAGTTTTATTTCTGGTAGTTTGGGGAGAATGTTAGTGGTTTGTGTCTATATCTAAATACTGTTAAGTTTATTTTAGTTAATGAAGCATTTTTTAGAAATAACATTTTTTTTCTGCCTGATATGATGAGAATCAAAAATTCAGTGAGAGGAAAGATAAAGTCAAAAGCTAATTTTGCTCTAGTTTTATTTAAGATTTATTTTTTCCATTTTTGATCACTATCTCCTTATGACACAAATACCCAAAATTGAATGTCAACAGCAATTTTCTTGACACCATTTTCAAAATTGATTTGCCATTGCCTTGGGGGATGAGAAAAGTGGCCCACCTGTCTTTGTGCCTATGGCAAAATTAGAAATCAAGGTTTCCTGATTTCTACTCAGGTGTCCTTAACTACTACACCACAGTGGTTCTCTCACTATGAAATACATTTATATTTATACACTATGAAATACACATTTATTAAACATACTACACTGATGGTTTCTTAGATGCTGTTCAGAATTCCAATCTGAAGTTAATAAATAAATATTTGTGTTTTTTTAAATGTTAGGGTTTTTTTTCACTTAAGTTTTGCTTACACTGTATATTCTTATCTTTTTAATAATTTTGTTATTTTTATGTTATTGTAGTTTGTTTTAATCATGACAATCTTAGGTTTTAGAAAAGGACAAGTCTCTTTTCCATATTTTCTTGCTTCTCACTCTTCTATCCTTGAATTTCCCTCTCTATTCTATTCTTTTCATTGTTGTTCAAAGGCTATAAAGAAGAAAATATTCTTATGCCTGCTTATAAACTCAAGAGTTTATAAATATCTATATAAATAAATATAAATAAATCATCCTTGCCTTTTACCTGTCCGCAAATTTCCAAAACCATACCTAGCTTGCAGTATCCATGTTTATTATATCTGATATATTTTGGAGATTGCAAAAAAATAGTGAAAGAAAAATGAATGAGAGACTGTTAAAGATTCCTCTCATCATACTTCATGTGATTATACCCATGATAAGCATACATTCAGCCATAGGTTCCCATGGGTTGTTCATGCATCCATGCACACATCCACAGAAACATTTAGCTCTGTGCTTTTGCTTATAAGAAGATACTATCGATTCCCATAGGGCATAGATTTATAAGAGAAAGGGGATATGAAGCGAACAAAGTGGAAATTCTTAAAACATCCAAGAGGTTGATGGGAGAAGAACATTGGAGTGCTTTAAAGGTGGTGACGAACACCTTGAAGCGCACCCGAAAGTCCACCGGAAGCCAATGCAGATCGCGCAGGAGAGGTGTCACGTGGGAGTGCCCTGTCGCTCCCATAATCCCCTGCGTGGCCGCATTTTGCACCAGTTGGAGCCTCCTGGTGCACCCCAAAGGGAGTCCCATGTAGAGAGCGTTACAATTATGAATTGAAATGAGTTGGTGTATTCTTGATGCTTTAGTTGCTGGGCTAGCTCAAAAACTAGCTTTTTCCTTGAATTGTTAGAGAACTGTTGCAGAAGTCAAAAGCAAAAGTAGCTAAACACAAATAATAAAATGGCAAGCAGCAGATATGGGGTTGTGCAATGGGGGAGGGGCAGGGTGAATGAAGAACAGTTTCCCAGCTATTCATCATTAGCTCCTCAGCAGTTCCACTTGGATTACAGCAATTGGAATTAATTAGGTTTAATTAGTTATGACTAAATCAAATTCCACTGATTCCATGAATATTAATTACCTCAGGTTACGGTTGACAGTCTGGTAGAATTGTGAGCCTGGAATTCCACAAATAGAATATTTTCTCCTGAGTTTAGGACTCAGCTTTTGGTTCCTTAGCATGTCTTTTGGGCTTATCTCATATTTCTAAATGATATTCAGTACTTCCAATGTTCTAGCAATCTGTTGATTTAATCCAGAAGTTTTCCATGATCACATGAGGGGGATCTCTTTAAGATCACTGTCTAGCTACAGACCATTGTTCAAGAAAGACAGTATTGTGTTTTCTGTGCTCCTAGAGAAGCATAACAATATGATATGTGCTTATTTCTATTGCCTCTGAAATCAGTGGGGTCCAAATTTAATTATTAATAAAGCTAGACCTATCCTACTTATCTAGCTGTCTATTCCTATGTGCATTAGGTATTTACATAAATCCTAAAGAGCCCTTTATATGGTTCTTTTCCCTGTTTGTCTCACAAATATGCTTATCTGAGCCATGAATATCATTTTATCCATCATTTAACCTCATCAGAAAGATGGAGCTTATTTTTTTGGACTTGAATTCTGCTACTATGAGTTCTGTACTGCTGGCTGCATTTTGAACTGTTTCTGCGGCATTGGCTTTGCATGAACTGTTTGTTTTGGGGGAGAGGAATATAGTATATAGAATATAGAAAGAGATGACACATTATCAGCTGCTGGCTGGCTGTAGGCTATCAGTGGTAGAGAGGGAGAGGTTACTATGCTCAACTTGCCTTTCAGCTCTTCTGTTGTTATTTTGTTGGAATTCATGCCACTCTTCCTTCAACGCATTCCCACTGCATTGTATATTGGCATCTGTTTCCCTCCTTGCCTGCACCATCTTCCTCTCCTGCTCTTCCAGATGGCAAAAATCTCCTTCCAATTCACACTCAGGAACTAAAGTTGCCTTCCTTCTAGAGGTAGATCTCCAGCTATGATCCACTTGCTTAAAGTCCCAGGTAAAAAGCAACAAGGAAAGGAAGGGCACCTTCTCTCTCTGTCCAGGCTTCCTTTCCATAAATGGCCTAAGCTAGTGAGTCACTCGCAGCTTGTGAGTCACCAGGCTGAATCTAGTCTAACAGAATGTAGTAATGACTTACTAAAGCCTCAGGCTTGACTGGCAGATGGGAATGCTAAAGTGGGGTTATTAAGCTAAATGCCAAGTACCAGGTGGGTTGTGTTTTGCTTAACATTTGTAGAGATGTATTTTTATGCCTATTTTTATGCTTCTATTTTGTGATAGAGACACAGATCATACTAAAATGCATCCTTGTTTCCTATTCTTAAATTACAGGAACCTCTAATATGAAACGCCAAGATGTTTCTAATGGCCATTACACTATGCTTTCTACTTCATTGTCTTAGTGCAGGGGTGTCAAACTCAAGCCCTGCAGGCCAGATCCGACCCGCAGGATGCTTAAACTGGAAACTGCGAAGGACTGGCCTGCGGTGCCTCTGCCAGCCAAAATGGAGCTCAGGAGGGCTGTGCGCAGCTGTCCCAGGCTCTGTTTTCAGCAGCGATGGACTCCTGCAGCCCTCTGCCAGCAAAAACAGAGGTTGGGGGGATTGAGGCTGAAAACAAAGCCCGGGAGGGCTGCACACAGCCTCCCCGAGCTCTGTTTTCACCAGCAGGGGGCTGCAGGAGGCTGTCATGGTTGCAAATGGAGCCCAGGTGGGCTGTGTGTGACCTCCCGAAGCTCCATTTTTGCTGGCAGAAGGCTGCAGGAGGCCATCGCAACAAAAAACGGAGCCCGGGCCAGTTCTATTTTTGGCTGCGATGGCCTCCTGCAGCCCTCTGCCAGTGAAAATGGAGCTTCAGGAGGCTGCCTGCAGCCCTCTGCAAGAAAAAATGGAGCCCAGGGAGGCCGCTCCATTTTCTGCCATAACGGCCTCCTGCAATGGATCCCCCCCAGCCCTGTCCGGGTCACCACAGGTGCTTCTGACATGAGTGATGTTGAACTGGCCAGGCCCACCTACACTCACACCCTCACACTCACCTAGCCCCCCAAGGTCAAACACAACCCTGATGTGGCCCTCAATGAAATTGAGCTTGACACCCCTGTCTTAATGTAAGACAAAGCTTAGGAAATATTGGAAAAACCAACCAGTAGCAAAAGGGACATTGCTTCCCTTATGATGTTATTCTGAATTTTATCCTGCATAAAATTCTAGGAGAGTCAGCATTCCAGAAAAACCCCAACTCCAAGTAAAGACGCGGAAGCAAATAGTTTCCAAAGTTCTCTTTACTAGAATAGGCAAACTGGCACATCTGGGAAAACCCGAATCTGAAAAGCCCGGGTTTTCCTTCAGTAAGTCAAAGCTCCCCAAACCATCCCCTTTCCCCCCCAGTTGGTCACGTGCTCCAATCAACGTCCACTCCATCTCAATCCAGCCCCCTGACCACTCCTTCTCCAGATGCTGCATCGCCCTGACCTTGACTGACAGGAAGAATGCTATTATGTCTACTAACCACCCCTCTCCTTAAGCCCCCCTCCTACTTTCCCACACATGAGAAGGTGGCAGCATTGGAGCTTCCGGCCTAATATGGCTTCCAAAGATGACAAGGAGTTCTATAATTTCTTCTGGAACTGTAAATCTAGATGATTGACAGAAGCATAACAATTAGGGCGGGCCTTCCCAATCTGGCCTTTCTTCAGATACATGGGATAGATTTATAGATAGAGCACATCTCAGAATGCCAGATTGAGATCAATTAGAATTCTACTACTCCAACCCCATTCTTTAGCACCCACACAATTAAAAGTCAGGTTCATTTCTAGAAGCTACCATCTTCTTGATCTAATTTAGAAATTGTGTGTTGCCATACTTGTCCTTTGAATTATTCTTTATTAAAATGTTATGGGTTGTAAATCTGAGGTTGCTTTCTCTAAGAGAATATACTATATTTCAAGATTATTTTAAATGCCTCAGATCCAGTTTGGGTTGCAAGAAAAAAACATACCTAAAAAAAGAAAATACTCCAACCCACCCTTATAGGAAAATTGTGAAGAATTTGATGCAGTCTTTCATTTTAATCTACATTCACAATTGAAAGTGGGAGTGCAATGTGTAAAGAATGTGGGTTAATCATTAAAAAATAAAAATACAAGAATGGAAATGAATTGTATTAAGACAGAACATTATTATTATGTTAATATTAAGTCTATCAGGGTTCCCTTGAACATAAGGTCCCAATTTTGCAAAAGTTAATTGGTTTGCCAATTATCTGCCTCTGAAATTAAACTAATACAAATGTACTGGTAGACTTACAAAATTATATAAATCAGAAAGATGTTGAATAAATTCCACAAAGGTCAAGATAATTCATAGATACAGGACTGTACTTTGTAAGCTTTTGGAAGTACTGAAACTGTTTATTCTTATTAGCTTTGCAAATAAGGACCCAGTTTGTGGGGGCAATAAGCTGACTTTGTATAAATATACAAAAGTATGAAGGCTATTGCTTAACGCATTGTAAGCCGCCCTGAGTCTCTGGGGAAGGGCGGCATATAAATCAAATTAAAAATAAATAAATAAAGTGTCCAAGATAATTGACTGAAGCTGTAAAATCCAAGAGAAAGGGGGGGGGAGTATAGTTAAATTTACCATGAATAGATCTTTAAATCTAGAGCCTGTAGTACAGTGGACTAAAGCACTGTTATTAACAGATTAACATCTGCTGCTTGCAATTACTGTATGTTCAAATCTCACCAGGCTCAAGGTTGACTCAGCCTTCCATCCTTTCAAAGGTAGGTGAAATGAGGACCCAGATTGTGGGGGCAATAAGCTGACTTTGTATAAATATACAAAAGTATGAAGGCTATTGCTTAACGCATTGTAAGCTGCCCTGAGTCTCCAGAGAAGGGCGGCATATAAATTAAAGCAAAAAAAAAAAAAAAAATCTAACCCAGGGGTGAAATGCTCCTGGTTCGGACCAGATCACTCAATCCGGTAGTGATGGTGGCGGGTGGTTCAGAGAACTGGTAACAAGAATCCCTGTGCCCCCCCCCATGCCCAGCTGAGCCGTGTGATCATCAGAGGCTTTTTTTTTTTTTACTTTTAAAAGCATTTTTTCTACAAAATTTTTTCTGGCTGAAAAAATGCTTTTAAAAGTAAAAAAAATGTGTCTGATTATCGCGGGGCTCAGCTGGGATAGTCAGAGGCTTTTAAAAGCAGTTTTTCCTCTTCGGCCAAAGAGGTTGTAGAAAAAATGCTTTTAAAAGTAAAAAAAAAAAAGAAAGAAAAAAAAGTTGGCCACGCCCACCCAGTCAGATTACCCCCTCACCAAGCCACGCCCACAGAACCAGTAGTAACAAATTTTACATTTCACCACTGATCTAACCCTCTAGAAACATTATTTCAATGGATATGAACTTGAAAGGCCCACTGGAGACCTATTTGGATAACTACTGTACTTGGGTTATTTTTATTTTTATTTTTACTAATGAAAATCTTCATGACTTATTTTACATATTAATGTTTCACTGGTTCTATTTTAAAGGTACCTGTCACTTTATTATGGTCTGGAAGAAAAATGCTCCATTTCTTCTGACCTCCATTTTTTAATGTAATGAAATACAACCATTTCCTTATGGTGATTCAGTCTTGTCCCCAAGATACGATATTTGCATTTGATAGAAAGGTTTAAGCAAACCTGATTAGAACAGAGAGAAACTCAGTGCCTTTTAATTAGACCTCATTCACGAATGTCAAGCAATGCTCATTTTCAAATTTGCCATCTATGTAATGTAGAAGACCCAAGGTGGAACATTACAATAGGATGCTAAATCCACCCAGGTTACATAGTCTTCAATGAGAGCCCTGTTCTAAATGATCTATGATCAAAATTAAGGGTTGAGATGAAGTTATTACAAGATTAGTCCCTTTCTGTATCACAAGTAGGAGGTCTTTTGGGGTTGTACACACGCAGCTCGAATTTTAAGAGTATGACATGAGTTGTAACTCTTATAGTCGGCGTATCTAATACTGAAACAAATCATTATTGGAGGACCAACTGGTGGATAAGGTTGTTCCTCCATGCCTCCTCCTAGCTTCACAGAAAAGTTGTTATAATGACATATTTCTCAAACTTGGCAACTTTAATATGTGTGATTCAACTCCCAGAATTCCCCAGCCAGCGTGCTGTGTCAGACAGTAACCGATCAATTGTACCTGGGAGATTCGAAGAAAAAAAATAAATGATGACTGTTCTCTACAAATGTTTTCTAAAATAACCTTTTCATTCTGATGATAGCTTTACAATTACAAGAGGCCCAATCCTCTATAAATTAGTATCCCCCTTAAAACCATTCTAACTTGTCAGCTATTAATAATCTAGTACTAGGATAAAACTAGCTGTCATCCCCGCAAGGACTTAATCTGTACCAGAATTAAGAATGATATTGAATCAACATCATGACATGTTGTCCATTGCATCATTCTTGGTACTCTGGACTGAAATAACTATACTTGTAAATTGTTTGTGCCATTTTTCATTCTCCGCATCTCTTATATTGTGAATGTCTATGGATATTCTCAATCATCCAGGTCATGGTTGTCCCAAAAGTACTTTTCCAAGAGGCAGACTTTTTTCTTTGAAGATGTTTCACTTCTCATCCAAGAAGCCTCTTCAGCTCTGACCTTGCCTTCAAAGAAGAACAAGACAGTCCAGTTGCCTCTTGAAAAAGCACCTTTGGGACTTATATTATGACATTTCTGTTTAATAAAATATATAAAGTAAAATTTAGGAGGCTATACAATGTTTGGTCAGCAATATTATCTGTTTGTTAATATGTACATATGCAGTATGGGAAACATATCCACATTTAATCTCTCTCCCTTTCTCTTCAATCATCTATCTGTCTTATCATTTTTTTTATATCAAATTTATATACCGCCCTTCTCCCTGAGGACTCAGGGCTGTGTACAGCCAAATAAAAACATAGACTACAAACATTAAAATACTATTAAAAAGATATATATAAATTTGGCCCCGTAATTAAAAAACAATGACAAACCAATTAAAAACATTTAAAAGTGTTAAGCCAGCCCGGCTTGCTGAAAAAAGAAAGTTTTAAGGGCACGGCGGAAGGCACCGAGGTCTTGGATTCTCCTTATCTCTGGGGGCAGTTGGTTCCAGAGGGTGGGTGCCCCCACAAAGAAGGCCCTCCCCCTGGGGGTCACCAGCCTACATTTTTCGGCTGATGGCACCCCGAGGAGGCCCTCTCTGTGGGAGCACACAGGTTGATGGGAGGCTGTCGGTAGCAGCAGGCGGTCTCGAAGATATCTAGGTCCTATGCCACGGAGCGCTTTAAAGGTGATAACCAACACTTTGAAGTGCACCCGGAAGACCACTGGGAGCCAGTGCAGCTCACGCAGGAGGGTGTTGTATGGGAGCGCCATGCAGCTCCCATAACTACCTGCACGGCCGCATTCTGGACCAGGTGCCCCTCAAGGGGAGCCCCATGTAGAGAGCGTTGCAGTAGTCCAGGCGAGAGGTGACGAGGGCATGAGTGACTGTGCACAGGGAATCCCGATCAAGAAAGGGCCACAACTGGCGTATCAAGCGAACCTGACAAAAAAAAAATATCATCATCATCATTGTCTGCTTGTCTGTTTGTCTGTCTATCATTCTCTCTCTCTCTCTCTCTCTCTCTCTCTCTCTCTCTCTCTCTCTCTCTCTCTCATCTCTCATCTCTCATCTATCTATATATCTATCTGGTTGACTGATTGATTTAAATTCTGCTTCTAATATGGTTTACAAAATGTAATTTAAAAAGAAAAGAAGATAACATTTTAAACATAAATTATTGTTTATAATTGTTAAAATAATTTCATCATTCAAATCTTGGCAAAAGAGGCACAACTATTTACAAATTTTCTAAACAGTGAGATAACAGGAGCCAAACAAGTACAATCCTTAAGACTGAAAACGATAGGCTGGGATCAATGTAGGAGAATGCTCAAAGGATTTGACTGTAAGACCTTTCTCCATCTCATTTTTTTTATCCTCATGTATGTCAGCTGAAACTCTCCCTGAGCCACACTGAAGCAAAAGAAAAATGTGAAAGAAAGACTGTTACGCTGCTGTTGCAACACTTAATTTTGCTCTACTTTATATCTCTGTTATTTTACTAATATGCCAATGTCGACTTTTCTTGGACCAGCAATTATTTTACTTTCTTCTTTTCTTTTGAAAATCTGTCGAGTGAATACTATCCGTCACCTATGTTGGCATGAACCAATGGCCTCTCTGGTTATTCTTTATATCACAACTTTTGTGTGTGTGTGCATGTAGCAGAAATCCCCATAGTCCATGATTGAACATGAATAACATAAATTTAATATCTTTTGTGTACTGGTTTATAATCCTTCCAAATATTTAGCTGGAATTATTGGCTGAATAAGGAATATTAACTTCAATCTGTTTGCTGCTGAGCTAAACTAAGTTTGATTTCTGGGCTGTTAACTTCTTTTGCAGTAGCGTTTTGCTGGTGTTGTATGAAGTAATACTGAAATGCGTTCTTGTATTATTCTGCACAATATATGTTTCATACCTTTATGAAATACCCCTTATATATGCAGGATTGGTCTGATATACGTTTCTGAAGGAAACATGGTAGTGAAGTCAATGTTTATTCTCGTCAGTTCCCAACATCACTGAATTAGATCAAGAATCAGCCAAGTTGATTTTAATGTATTAAAGTAATTGATTGAAGTTCACCTTCAGTCTTAGAAACTTGCTAATGGACTTTGGCCCAATTACTATCTCTCAATCCAACTCAACTCACAGGATTGTTGGTGGAAGTCTAATGTTGGACAAGGGATCCTTGTCCAACTTTAGACTCTTGGGCTGCTGGAGGAAAAGCAAAATGTTAGTCTAGGAGCTAAATAAATAAATTAAAATAACGTCTACACGTTTTTTTTTTCTCCACAAGAAAATGGAAAGCTATTGGAAATGTATTGCTCTGATACATTATACATAGTGGCCAAAATTGTGGAAACCTTTTGGGAAAAGTGTATTTTTGAGATTTGGTGGCTAATAACACCACTTTTTTTTGAAGTTTCAAGATAATCATATTCTACTGCTGGAATGGCCTGGGAATAGCCCAGACCTTAACCCAATTGAAAATCTATGAAGCCAACTAAAGAAACTTGTTAGTCAGAAGCCACCCAGCAATAAAACCCAGTTAATAGAAGAGATAATTCAATCTTGGTTTCACATTATAACAGCTGCAGAATTAAAAGACTTGGTTCACTCCATGGGAAGGCATTGTAAGGCTGTAATTCATGCTAAAGGATACCCAATTATTAACTGACATGGTGATAATTTTTGTAGATCTCATTTTTTCTATCGTGATAATTTTTGTATATCTCATTTTTTCTAAGTGTTTCACTTTTCTTCCTTATACTGTAACTGCTATTCTAATAGCAAATCCTTCATAAAAGTTATTGCATTACATTCTTGATTAAATTATCTTTCCATTGATATATAATTTTATGGTACAACTGCAAAAAAAAAGAAAAGAAAAGAAAGTGGTGTTGTTAGCTAGTTTTAGAATATATACTTTCCCCAAAAGGTTTCCACAATTTTGGCCACTGCTGCAGAGTCTGCAGACAAGGGCCTCTGATTTATTCATATATCTCTGTGCCTTTCCAGATTTGAATTGCATTCTAGAATATGAATGCAGAAGTACATCAATGCCTATCATGATTTAGACCCCTGTTGAGGATAGATGATCCTGCTTCATCTCCTGCTTATAGTACACTGTATCTTGTACACCAGGATTCACTCTAAAGGGAAACTGGCAATACAAAAGCCAATATATTCTAACATAGAAACTTCTATGGGTATTACACTGTATTTCCCATAATTTATGGCAAAACATTCTTTTATTTGGGAGCACTTACAATATAGTCAAACACTTCTGGAGACTATGCTATATTTGGACAGACTAAATTTCTACTTTATAAAATTCAAGTCAATTCAATTTATTACGGTCATAGACCAGAGACCAGAACAAATAAAAACAGTCAGTAAATATACGTTTAAAAATTCTAGTATAAAATAATGAATAAAAGCTAAAATCTATGATAAAATCCTCCTTGTCTATTATACATGGTCTAACTATACTAAAATTACAATCCATAAACTGTGGCCCATAGTCAGTTTAATACTAAAAGAGAAAGGAATAAGCAGTGCAATGGGTTTGCTACATTTGTTGTATATATAATAGCTGTGGTGGATTAGACACATATTTCTGACAAATCCCCAATGTTGCTGCACAGAATCTAGCCAACTGTGCTGTAGTTTTCGACTGATCATCCTTACGGAGGATCCCGGATTTGCACACTTTCCGCCGTGCCCTCAAAACATTCTTATTCCAGCAGGCTGGTCTGGCCTAATCTCCTTTTTAAATTGTTTTAAATTTGTTTCATAAATTGGGGTGTTTTAAATTTGTTTGTGGGCCAAAGTATTTAATGTATTTTTAAATGGTTTTTAACATTTGTACTATGTGTATTTTATCTCTTGGCTGTTCACCGCCCTGAGTCCTTCGGGAGTAGGGCGGTATATAGATTTAATAAATAAAATAAATTAAATAAATAAAACAGCGACTGTAGATAAGCAGTGTCGGAATGGCCAGGTTATTGGAAGAATATGTTTTTTCAAATCTCTCTGTAAAAAGAACATCAGAGGAGTATGTGACTAACCGTCTCCACCGCTCCTGAGCCACAGGATACTGTTCAGTCAACGGTATCTTTTTATACTTGCTGTACAGGACGGCCGATGGAAGCGCATGGCATCATGAGAGTGAAAATGCTTTCTGATGGTTTGCTCACTCCAACTGGCTAAGATACTTGACAGGAGTAACAACATATCTAATGGCATCTGGAGCCAGCGCTTTATAAAATTATCAGTACATCAAGAACTCGCAGCTTGGTAACCAGGAGACATAGCTACTCCCAGTCTCTGAAGATGAGGACTCTGAGCTGCCCAGTTCAATGGCTTGCAGTGCAGAGAGGATAGTTGTAACCAGGGGTGGGCTGCTGGGGGTTTGCAGGTGTTCAGGAGAACCTCTAGCTAAGATACTGTGCAGTTTGGAGAACTCCCAAATCCCATTCCTGGCTGGCTTCACCCACCCCACCCTACCCCTCCCAGGAGTCCCCACGTGGCCCATTTTGGATGGGGGTAAGTGCAGGGCATGCATGGAGCCTCGGGGAGAATGAAAAACAGGCCTACTGGAAGTTCTGGAAGGCCGGAAACAGACCCATTTCTGGCCTCCAGAGGGCCTCTGGAGCCTGGGGAGGCCATTTTCGCCCTCCTGGAGGCTCAAGGAAAGCCTCCAGAGCCCGTGGAAGGCAAAAACGCCCCCCCCCGGTGCAGAAGGCTGACTAGGCCACACCTACCATGGCCACGCCCACCCATCACCTGGGCAGAGAACCCCTTGCTAAAATTTTTGAAGCCCACCCCTGGTTGTAACCCACTTGATTGCAAGACAGGCAGCATATAAATTTAATCAATAAACACAATATATTTTACTTTTTATTTGATTATTTATATCCCACCTTTATTATTTATTATGAACACATCCAAAACACCTTCTTCCTCCTGTTTTCTCCACAACAACCATCCTGTGAGATGAATTGGGCTGAGAGAGAGAGAGAGACTGTTTGGCCCATGGTCATCAAGCTAAGGCAGGACTTTAACTCACAGTTTCTTGCTTTCTAGCCTGGTGCCTTAACCACTAGACCAAACTGGCTATAAAGAACAGAGCGAAGATATTCTGCATGGCTCCTTGCAAGAAAGGTGCCTTGCCCTTTCAAATGACCAACACCAGGGTTGCTTCTAAAGGTTAAAAACCTTTTAAAAATGTGGTTTGATTAGCTTTTATCCTAAAAGCATCCTTATAAATCCATAACAGGACACCATAGAATAGAGCATGAAGTCCGGTTTTGAGCCTTGAATGATATGAACATCTGTTAGTACATATAGCTGTGAGCCTGTTGACATGCATATTTAATCATTGCAAAAGATGCTTTGAAGGCTCTTATATAAAGGTCCTTTGCTTGACTGAGCCAGCGAGTAGAGGACTGAAAGCGGACACGTAGGCATTTAAAGGTTATGACTTGCTCAGCAGCTCTACTGTTAATCTTCCAGACCATAAGAAATTTGAAATCCATTCTGGAGAATATTAAAACTTTTATCAAGGTATTCCTTATGGAGTTAGGAAAATAATGTTCCAAGCTGTCTAAGCAGGTCCACCTGGGTTATAGGAAAAATAGCTCCATCATTGGCACAGAGAAGAATGGGAACAGGGAGATGGAGGGAAACTCTGGCTTAGCAAAGACTTCAGTCATATCATTAATATATAAATTAAGCCATAAATGGACATGGTGGCTCAGTGGCTAAGACACTGAGCTTGTCGATTGAAAGGTTGGCAGTTCAGGGTTTGAATCCCTAATGCCACGTAACAGGGTGAGCTCCTGTTACTTGTCCCAACTTCTGCCAGTTCGAAAGCAGGTAAAAAATGCAAGTAGAAAAATAGGAACCACCTTTGGTGGGAAGGTAACAGCATCCCGTGTGCCTTTGGCATTTAGTCATGACCACGGAAACGTCTTCGGACAGCGCTGGCTCTTCGGCTTTGAAACAGAGATGAGCACTGCCCCCTAGAGTCGGGAACGACTAGCACATACGTGAGAGGGGAACCTTTACCTTTACCTTTAAGCCATAATGAGGCTACAATGCAGTCTTGCTTATCACCTGTTAGTATAGGGATAGGTTCAGGTAGATTTCTTTTACAATTAACTTGCATGGTTAAGTCTGAATGCAGAGTTACATCAAGCTCTCATTTTTCTCTGGTCTTCATCAACATATTGGTAGTTCTTGTTTAGTGGTTGCCTCATTTAGCAACCCATCACAGTTATGACACTGATGAAAAAGTAATTTTGTGACCAATCCTTGTATTGACGACCTTCACAGATTTGTAAGCAAAGGAAAGTTGAAGTAATTCTGTAAGCACAGTCACAGTTTCATTTGGCAACTGCATTGCCTAAAAGTTGGATTGCCTGCCCCAAATGTGGTCACTGAACAAGGACTACCTTCATGTAGTTATCCATTCATACCATTCTATTTTATTTTATTTTTTTTCATTTTCAGCTCAGATACAGGTTAGGAAGGCTACCCCTGCTATTGTTTATTTTTTTCCCCAGACTTTTGTGAAGCTCAGCCAGTGACAACAATTAACACCACTTCTTTTTATTCCTTGAAGTTAGGTACTACAGAATTATCATTGCTTCCCTCTTCTATATATTTCTTTAGCCATTAGAATTTTATGCAATGTTCTATCCACTCAATTTTGGATATTGGGTTGATAAAAGAATAATAAATGAACATATTCTATTTTCTATTTTGGTATATGATCTTTTGAGAGAAAAAAGTATGAATACATTGAAACTGAGAACATCTACTCAATCTTTTTTGTAGGGATAGACAGAAATCTTGATGGTTTATGCAGACAGCTCCTGGACTTCCTGATGAAAATGAACAAGTGCTCAGGGGCAGATATCTTATCTTAATCCCTTTGCGGCAGAGAAGAGCCTATTATTGGCTTTTGTGATAGCAGATTATACAGTACAAGAGCTGCAACATGAGGGCAGTTTTGAGGGTCACAAGAAAAAAGTTTCACCTCCTTATGCCCCCTTTTCACTGCAACATAAGCTTGGAAGTTAACTGCAGAAATAGGTTATTTATTTTCCAGGGTTTTTGCTGCAATCATCACTTGAAAATAGGGTTGGCCCTTTCTTTTGATTTCAGTGGAATCTGTTTTTGCTAAAGGACTGGCAGGAGATCTGGATATGCAATGCGTGCATGACAATATTTATTTATTTGGAGTTGCTCCACATCCTGATCCATGTTTTCAATAATCAATACGATAGAGATAGATAGGAGATGATCGATGGAAAGGAAGGAAGGAAGGAAGGAAGGAAGGAAGGAAGAAAGAAAAAAGAAAAAAAGAAAGAGAAAGAAAGAAAGAAAGAAAGAGAAAGAAAGAAAGAAAGAAAGGATGGATCAATGGATGGATGATAGATAGATAGATAGATAGATAGATAGATAGATAGATAGATAGATAGATGGATGGATGGATGGATGGATGGATGGATGGGGCAGATAGGCAGGCTAACAGACAGATATATTAAACAATACACAATAGCACAAATGCATATGCACCAAATCACATATCATTGCAAGATGAACGTTTTAATTGTACAGATAACTTCAAATGATCTGCGATGGTACTTGCAAGAATCCTGAAGTTTTGTGGCAGGCAGAAGGATCGGGGAGAGGGGGGAAAAGACAAATGCCTCATAAAACATTAATAAAGCAAAATGTTGACATAATACATTGTAATCCTTCTAGATCCATAGTGTGAGAATATCAGTGAACAGATGTTCAGGATAATGCATCAAGGATGTACTGAAAGACTTATAGGTCCATATTGGCTTATCTATATATATAAAAGTGAAAACCACTCATGCATTAATCACGAAATCTCCAGAACTGTAAAGCCTACAAACTTGAAATTTGCCACGTATGTTCCTCTTGGCTTCTAGGTACTCACTAAGAAAGGATTTTTCAAAATGATCATCAAAGCATTAGTATTTCCTATATTATTATTAACACGCTCTGATGCTAAGGAGTTGTACTCCCCCTCCTCACCTGAAAAGAAATATGTTCTATATGCAAAACACAAGCAGAGGAGTTTCACTTTCAGTTTTACTTTCACAGCAACAAGCAGCTTTGCTACAAAATAGTTGAGCTAAGCCACACCCAGCCTCCTTCCTGTCTCCTTCTTGCTCACATAGCAAATACTGTTTGAGTTTCCAAACACCCCTCAACTCTCTCACACACTGACAGGATGCTAGCCAGATAGTTGCTGATGGATACTGCGGCTTAGGACATTCTACTCCCCCTTCCCCTCTGTTCCAACTGCCAGTTGCATTATATTAACACACTCTGATGCTACGGAATTACACATTTTACATTAAGTTTCAGGCTGCAAGTGTCAATTTATCAAGCCCAAGCACATAGTTTCATAGCGAAGCACGGGTGTCCAGCTAGTCTATAATAAGAAGTTATCAAAAAAGCTAGCCTGGCTTCCAGATTCCAGGCAATAAACCAGTAGAGACAAAGTAGTGAATATCAAAACATTCATAGGAATGTTCAATATCAAAAGCCAATATCAAAGGCTTTTAAAAATGTTTTAATGCAATCTTTGTTTCTTTTAACACAGTGAAATACAGATATGAGAGCAGAGCATTTTGCAATAACAGTTTATATCTCAGAGTTACAGGGAAGGATCTTTCCATTTTTGTGAGATAAAAACTTCAGTTATGCCATGTAGCATGCTTGCAATAGGATTCCTCTAGAGGAGTGTTCAGGCTTGGCAACTTTACGATGTGTGATGTGTGGACTTCAACTCCCAGAATCTGCCCCATTTTTTTTTAAAGACCCAACTGTAGTGAACTGTAGGCTGTGGAGCAGACTGGATGAAGGTTGCAAAGCAGGTGTGGCCACGACACATGCAAGTAGACCTGGCACTTTGAGAAATATTCTTGCACAATGATATGCTTTCTTTAGATATTCTAGTACACTTTTTCATTTGTTTGCTACTTTGAAATGGAGGGAGCCTATTCCGTCAACAATGACCATTGGGACAGGGGCTAAAGATCTGCGGATTGTAGAAAGAGAACTTGGAGGCACATTATAGTCCCTCTTTTTTGCACATGAATCCTTCTCTTTTCTTGTCCCTCTACATATTCTCAAAGTACTGTGTAAAAGGTAAAGGTAAAGGTTCCCCTCGCACATATGTGCTAGAATGATTAAAAAGATGAAAATCTGAAGTAAAATATCTTCATAATTAGATAGAACTGCGCAAGGAACTGCCTGGAGGTGTGGAGAAGGAGTGGGAGGTCTGGAGATGTTTAAACAGACTCCCCACTGGTCTGGCTAGAACTAAAGATTATATGAGAAAATGGGGGTTTCTCCCTGAGGATGAGGACATTCACTGCAAATGTGTCACTGTTCCAATAACTACCCATCCTTTACAGTGTCCTCTGGGACTGGCTCAGGGGTGAAATTCAGCAGGTTCTGACAGGTTCTGGAGAACCCATAATGGAAATTTTGAGTAGTTCAGAGATATCACCTTTGGCTGGCCCCACAGTGGGCTGGGAATGGAGATTTTGCAATATCCTTCCCCCAGGAGTGAGGAGGGAATGGGGATTTTGCAGTATTCTTCCTCTGGAGTGGGGTGGGAGATTTTGCAGTATCCTTCTCCTGCCACGCCCACCAAGCCACACCCACCAAGCCACATCCACAGAACCAGTAATAAAAAAAAATGAATTCCACCACTGGACCGGGTTGCACACAGAATGACTTGCGGATCAGAAGTATCTCTGCCATTAACATGGTCAGGTACTGGGTTAGAATTATATAAATCTATATTTTATTAAAGCTTTTAATTAAAAAAATATTAAATTAATAATTTCCCCTTTTCTAGTAGAGGAAAACCTGTTCTTAGTAATGCCCAGAATCTCTTAGAAATCTCCTTACTGCTAATCAGACATCCAGACATGATTTGAATTTCTATACCAGAATGTAGGATATAGAAGATGTGAAGCCGTTGCAGTTTTGAACCACCCATCAACACAACTCAACTTTTTCTGTTTTTCTTTCAATTGTAAGTCCGAAAGAAGAAAGATGTTCTCACTCGCCTGAAAGGTTATATGCATTAGTGGGCAGATGGGATTTGACTTCATGAGTCATGTGCTATGCAGGTCACTGTTACCAGGCTGTGGCTAATATTCTTCCTGTTTGATTTGCGTGGTGATGTTCCATGCCCTTTTGCAGATCACCATTATCTTCTGCACCATTAAACTTTGAAATGCTGGAGGTTATTGGTGGAATATTTGTCTTTATGGACCCATATGTTGAGAGCTAAGGGTTGGCTATTATCATCATAGGAATCTTTTGGAACATCCTGTAAAAAGACACATTTATAGCTGGTTCAAGGCTATAAATTAGATACATCCAGCAGAATTTCCTTTTCCTTGACACCACATATTGTGCCCAAATAATGTAATAATAGACAATATTTCAGCTAGAACAGTAGGATTCCTTCAACCCCAATTATTTTTGAAATGGTAACCAATGCCTTTGGGAGAAAAATATCAGCTAACCAATTTAATCACTTTAATGAAAGTTTGTATGTATTCTAAAGTTCTAAAGTTCTAAGTTTCTGTGGGAAACTGGGAGGGGGGATTGTATGGAGCATGGGTGATATATAGTCATAATAACATTCCTTTCTCACAAAGTCAAGGACAACTATTCTCAAACTATTCTCCAAAGCACCTGAGGGTAGAACAAGAAGCAATGGGTGGAAAGTAATCAAGAAAAGAAGCAACTTAGAACTAAGGAGAAATTTCCTGACAGTTAGAACAATTAATCAGTGGAACAACTTGCCTCCAGAAGTTGTGAATGCTCCAACACTGGAAATTTTTAAGAAGATGTTGGATAACCATTTGTCTGAAGTGGTATAGGATTTCCTGCCTGGGCAGGGGGTTGGACTAGAAGACCTCCAAGGTCCCTTCCAACTCTGTTATTCTATTCTATTCTATTCTATTCTATTCTATTCTATTCTATTCTATTCTATTCTATTCTATTCTAAACTTGCCCTGCACCTGGAAGGCTGGAACTGGGAGGCATCTCCAGTTGGGATGGTGCTTTGATTGGACCATGTGATGGACTTGTGGGTGTTGGGCAGGGACTTAAATTTTTCTTTGGCGGGGGGAACCTGGAAACTTTCAGATTCGGCTTTTCCCAGATGTGCCAATATGACATCTCTAATAAAATGTAACTTTGCGGAAACTCAAGCCGTGGAGGTTTATTTCGTTGGGGATGTTACTTGCAACCCTGACAGAAACCTCTTTTTAGAGTAGTTTGGATCAAGGGTGAATTATTTTACATAGTTTATTATTCTCCAATCCTCCAAAGCTTAAATTATTTCCATGTTTGTTTGAGAACATAGCCAAAAATAATAGTGATCAAAAAAGTGGGCCCATTTTCATATTCAGAACTTCTATTACACACCACCTCTTGTAATAGTTTTTTTTTCCTTTAAGAGTGATTTCCCACCCACATAGTGAATTTTGGGCATATTTCTTCTCTAATACATGCAGTTTTGTGTGTGCACTTTGCTTCATAAAGTCTGTGTATACAGGTATGTATGTCTATGTGTCTCCATTTGTGAGTGTGTTTGAATTGCATTCGTATCAGGGAATTCTGAAATGTATTGGTTCTACTATATTTGATTCACAAACAAATCTTGAGAAACGCACTAAACAAATTCAGAAGAACATTCATGGCGATTCCTTTTCCATTCTTAGATTTGGATTCAACTCTATTGAGAAAAATGTTGCAGCCCAGACTTCTTTACTACTCCCAATAGTGGAAAGAATCCAATGGAGTTATTAATCATTTTCTTATTTCTGCTTATGTGTCCCAATGTCTAAACAATAATGTTGCAAGCTCTCAAGTGAATGTGCCCTTAGTTTGTCTTTTTTTCTTTGATAAAAATGAATGAAGGCCGAGATTAAACTAAACATTTCAATTCAGATAAAAATGAGCCACACTTGCAAGCTTGAGAGATTGTCAGTCTTTGTTCATTCTGTGAATGAGTCAAATTGTCCTGCAATAACAAGAATATACCTTTCCAGCACCTTTCTTAAAGGTTACTTTCCTTAATCCAAACTACTTGAGGTCTAGTGGGATTGTTGCCTGGCTTGTGTTTGGGAGTTAGATGTAATTTGCAAAGTCAGAGGCCAGTTTATTTGCTTAACTGCTTCACGTTGTTGAA